>NW_024081144.1:1309712-1432094 GCF_003009895.1 Hyaena hyaena | reverse complement strand
GCCCTCCTCCTGGCGCTGGGCCCTGTCTCCCTGAGGGGCAGGAGAAGCCCCTTCCCACTCTGCGCCTCCTCCCAAGCGCCGGCAGGGGCCCCCCAGCCCCCACATGCCGTCCCCGCCCCCCCCAGGCCCCCTGCCATCCCCGCCCCCCACCCCTGCAGTCTCAGGGCTGCGTCCTGATCCCTGATCGCCCTGGACCCTCCCAGAGTCTCTCCAGGGCCACTTCCCCCTGCTCTCAGGGCAGAGGGCTGAGCGGGGGCTCGGAAGCCTTCCTGGAGGCCCCGGGAGGCTTTCTCCTCTGGTCGAAGAAGGGCTGATTGCAGGGCCTGGGGTTCGGCCCCAGCTGTCGCGGGGGCGGGTACCCGGGAGATCTGGACCCACACAGCACATTTTCACGTCCCAGCTTTGGGCATATGCTTTCGGCTGCAGGTCTGGAAGTTGTGCTGAGGCCACTCTGCGTGCCAGGCCCTTGCAAAGGGCAGGAGTGAGAAGCTGAATAAACCGCGTCAGGTCTCGGGCGTTAGGGGATGCGCACAGGCAAGGATCAGGTCCTGGTCACTGTCTGTCCTGGTCACTGGGGTCAGGCGGCTGGGCATGCGGTGGCCTCGGGCGGGAGTTCCGAGTCCGTGGGTCTGCCCACCGAGGTCGGTGGGCCTCTGGAAGGGCACACCAGTGCCCCGTGTCGGGGGTCTGAGGGCTCCCTGGGTCCCGCGCTCCACCCGCCCGCATGGCCAGGGCTTCCCCACCTACACTTAGCCCTGGAGGCTGGGGACCTGCGGTCCCTAACAAGCAAGAGCCAGGGTTGCTGTGTTGATTTGTCTCCAGGCAGCGGCAGAGACGGCGAGGAGAGAGGGCCAAGGGCCAGACAGAAGCTTCCCTCTCTCAGCCAGACACGCAGAGACCACCCTCTGGGGAAATACGTGGCGGACCCCACCGTCCTGGCGAGGCTTGGAGTGGGGGTTGGGCCGGGCCGGGGCCCTCCTCCCCCCTCCCTTCTCTCCTTCCCTCTGTCCTTGGACACCTGCCTCAGTGTGACCTTGGGCCGGTTACAGGCAGCATTAGCGACTTCAGAGACCCAGGTTGCACCCACAGGCCTGTTTCCTCTTTCCCTCTGTTTCTCTCCCTGTCTCCTTCCTCCTGGTCCCCCAGCAGGTGCCCCGGCACCCCTACCCCAAGCACTGGCTGGGTCTGAGCTCGGAGCTCCCCAGAGTCCACCACAGGCCGACTTCAGGCCGACTTCACAGAGGGAGGAAATCCCCTCAGTGACCACCCACACTAACCTCCGGGGCCGGACCAGCAGAGAAAGGAGAGGCCTGGGCAGGAGGGCTGGGCACGGAGATTTGCATGGCAAATCCAGAGGTGTCCCCCAGGGGTCCGCACTAAGTGCTGCTGCACTTCCCCGGGCACCCCCACCCTCCCTGCCCAAGGCTCCCCCCACACCCACACACATCAGCAAACGCAGCTCCGAGACCCTCTCTGCTCCCGCGGCACCCCGCTGTCCGCACCCCACGCCCCCACGCCCCCACCCCACCTCCAGCTCCGTGCGGCAGGGAAGCCCGGCAGAGACGGTCAGAGCCCCATCTGGGTAACCATCGCCGCCCCCCCGCCCCCGGGTCCCAGAGCCCTTACTCCTGCCCACTCACTTCTGGGGTCCATGGCTCCTAAGGACCCCCAGGCCAGGTCAGGTAGCAGGTGGAGAGCACCTTGGCAGTAGCTGTAAGCGCAGCTCAGACCTTGGGCTCAGAGCCAGACCAATCCGGGTAACAAAGTCCGGCTCCTGCCTGGGCCCACCCCCACCTGTCCCTTCAGGGTGGGAGGAACCAGGCCTGGCAGGGGTTGGCCAGCGGAGGGCAGTCCCACGACAAAAACCAAACTTTTCAGCCAGGTCCCGGTGGCCAGCTGTCCCCAGCTCAGGTTGCGGAGGGGCCCAGCTGGCGGTTTCCCCTGAGCTCAGGGCCAAGCCCGCCTGCACTACGGTCTCCAAGCCCTGGGAGCCTTGGTCCCCGCTCACATCTCCAGCCTCCCCCCCCACCCCCCAGCTCTCTGCCTCTCCTCTCCTCACCTGTGTCCCATCGTGGGGCGCTGCTTTGCTCCTGGCGCGTGGCCTACCCAAGCTCCAAGCAGCCCAGCGGGCTCGGTCGCTTCCTGGGTCTTCTCATTTTCTCCAGAGGAAAGGTCCCAGAGATTTCTGACACACGGGGATAAAGATGAGTTTCAGTGAAAGCCTCTGAGAGGGTGTCGCCTGGGGTGCAGGGACACCGGGTGTGGGGGCCCCACTCAGGGATTAAACGCGGCCCACTGAACAGCAGGGGAGAGGCAGAGGGCAGCCGGCTCTCTGGCCCCATCCTCCCGCTCAGGCTTTCTGTGCAGGCTCCCCCCTCCGCCACCCCCCCCCACCCCAGGCCCAGGGGGAGGGAGGGAACCAGGCAGGGCAGGGTGGAGACGCCGCACCGCCACTCCCAACCCGATGGGCCCCACAGCTCGGTGCCAGCCACTTCGGATGGGAGAGAAGGCCCTTCCTCAAGTCGTCCCCACGGCATGCCCCAGCCTGCATCCGGCTGAGGGCAGGGGAGCGGAGCTGGGCCCACAGGGGGCCCTTGTCAGAGTCACGCAGCAGCAGGAGAAGCTTAATGAAAAATCAAGTGTCATACCTACCTCACTCCGTACACAAAACTTTTTTTTCATTTACCTTTTTGTTATGTTTATTTTTATTTTATTATGCTCAGAACCAGCACCCTATGTACTTTCTAAATTTTTTTTAATGTTTATTTATTTTTGAGACAGACAGGGACAGAGTATGAACAGAGGAGGGGCAGAGAGAGAGAGGGAGACACACTCCCAGCACACTCCAGTCTCTGAGGTGTCAGCACAGAGCCCAACACAGGGCTCGAACCCACAGACTGTGAGATCATGACCTGAGCTGAGGTTGGACATTTAACCAGCTGAGCCACCCAGGCACCCCCGTATACAAAACTTAACTCAAAACTGGCCAGTGGCCTAAACAGGAGCTTAAACCATGCAAAGAAAATTGTTTTATTATTTATAAAATATAAAATAGTATTTTAAAATACAAGTTGCATCTGATAGGAGTCTAAAATCCAGGTTGTGTAAAGAATTCTTTTTTTTTTAAATTTTTAAAAATGTTTTCATTTATTTTTGAGAGAGAGAGACAGAGCATAAGCTGGAGAGGGGCAGAGAGAGAAGGAGACACCGAATCAGAAGCAGCTCCAGGCTCTGAGCTGTCAGCACAGAGCCCGACGTGGGGCTCAAACTCATGGACTGTGGGATATCAGGATCTGAGCGGAAGTCAGACACCCAACCGGCTGAGCCACCGTAGATTGTATAAAGAACTCTTACCACTCAACAAAAGACATCTGACTTCAGAATGGGCAAGGGACTTGAGGAGACACCTTCTCCAAAGAAGTCATACAAATAGCCAGTGCGCAGGCACAAAGGTTCTCCACGCCATTAGCCATCAAGGAAACTCAGGTCAGAGCCACAGTGAGCTGACCCTTCACACCCACTGGAATGGCTAGAATCAAAAACAGGGAAAATAACAAGTGGAAAACAGCAAAGCTGCTGTGGAGAATAGCTCGGTGGTACCCCCCAAATGTAGAGCAGAATTACCGCGGAACCCCGCAATCCCACGCCTCAGGTACAGACCCAAAGGGGCTGGAAACAGACACTGTGATGAGTCCACGTCCACATGCGTTCACAGCAGCAGATTCACAACAGCCCACGGGTGGTCCACCAACAAACAAAATGTGGCCCGGCCACACAACTGAATATTATTCGGCCGTGAAAAAGGAACACCATCCTGATTGACGCTATGGTGCAGGCATCTCCAAAAATTGTGCTCAGTGAAAGAGTGAGACACAAAGGCCAGTACTCTAGAACTCCACTTCTACAAAATATCTGGAATCGGTAAATCTGTGGAGATGACCGCAGGTAGGTTGCCAGGGGCAGGAGGGAGGGGGAAATAGGGAGGGACTGCCTGATGGATACTGGACCTTCCCTGGGGGCTGACGAAGGTGTCCTGAGGCCAGATAAAGAGGGTGGCAGCACCATGGTGTGAATGGACTAGACGCCCCTGAATCACACACTTCTTTTGGCGTGGGGCAAGTGAGTGAAGGCAGAGACAGAGAGAGTCCCAACAGGCGCAGAGAAAGAGAGGGAGAGAGAAAGAAGGAGGGCTTCTCGAACTCATGAACTGAGATCGTGACCAGACCCAAAGTCAGATGCTTAAGCAACTGAGCCACCCAGGCGCCTTGGATCATGCATTTTAAAATTATTTGTTTTGGGGTTACCTGGGTGGCTCAGTCGGTTAAGCATCTGACTTCGGCTCAGGTCATGATCTCATGATTCAAGAGTTTGAGCCCTGCATCAGGCTCTGTGCTGACAGCTCAGAGCCCGGAGGCTGCTTCAGAGTCTGTGTCTCCCTCTCTCTCTGACCCTCCCCTGCTCACGCTGTCTCTCTCTCTCTCTCCTAGAAATAAATAAAATATTTAAAAAAATTTAAAAAAAAATAAAAAAATAAAAAAAAATTTAAAGAATTAAAATAAACTTTCAAAAGTTACAAAATAAAACAAAATAAAATAATTCATTTTATGT
This sequence comes from Hyaena hyaena, assembly GCF_003009895.1. NCBI lineage: Eukaryota > Metazoa > Chordata > Mammalia > Carnivora > Hyaenidae > Hyaena > Hyaena hyaena. The sequence continues at coordinate 1,427,486 of NW_024081144.1, read as the reverse complement.
TGTATGAACCTCATCCTTACAATTTAAAAAATCAACTGTGTTGTACTTTCTACCACTGACTGATGACGAACAAGTAGAGGACGCTGTCCGCCGCCCCCAACTCCGGCCCCACGTCCCCCGGTTTCTGGCTGGGTGGCTCCCCCCTCGCGCGCAGAGCCTGAGAGGGCTGGGCCTCCATGGACACAGGCCGGGGCGACAGCAGTGAGGCCCCCGGGGAGCCCAGCCCGAGGTGGGGGCCCCAGGATCCCCGCGCGGCACCGTGAGGCAGACAGGACCATGGTCGGGGCCAGGAGCAGCAGCGGCGCCCGCGGGGCCGGGGCGGGCAGTACCCAGTGGCAGGTGGAACAGACCCGGGTCCGCCAGGGACGCAGGGAGGAGAGTGGCCTGCGGCCAGCTGGCAGGGAGCCCTCCTCTACGCTTACAAGTGCCTCATCCCTCAATCAGGGGTCTGTTTCCTCAAAGCCGTCTTCCTCCTCTGCTGGTTTGAGACTCCCTCCCGTCTTCACCAGTCTCAGGCGCTGCCACCGTGGCCACCACTCTCCTGGCCCCGCCCTCGGCCCGGGGCTGCTCTGTTCAATGGCGTCTTTACTCAGCAGCCCTACTTGCCACCAACGTCCCGCCACCAGGTGCTCGCCCACAGGCCTCAGGACACAGGCCCCGCCACACACTTGGTGGTCTCCTGGCCGGGGGGGGGGGGGGGGGGGGGGGGGGGGGGGGGCGGGGGGTGGTCCGGGCGCCAAATCACCCTGGATATGAAAGCCCTTTGAGCACACACAGCCCACCCCCTGCCCCTCTGGCCTGCAGACCCGGACCCGAGTCTCACCAAAGCAAACTCTGCCCAACCCCAGCTCTGCCTCGACGCCCCTCCTCGGGCTGGCACAACAGCTCCCTCCCCTGGCTCTCCAGGCCTCTCCCTCTCCTTGCTGCCCGGGGTGGGGGTGGGGGGGTCTTCCCCAGCACCGCAACCGGTGTCCGGAGCCGTGCCTCAGTGTGCCCCCCCACCCCGTGCCACACCACTGGACAGTGCGTCCTTTCCCCTCCAGAATACGGGGACTGCAGGCAAAGATGAGACATCTCGGCGTGGTGCCCCCAGCAGGACCTGGTGCTCGGAGACGGTCCGGTCCGTGGTGACCTGCTGCGTGGCCAGGACCCCAGGTGCTGGGGACACTCAGGCGCCTCCTCACCAGCAGGCTCTGTGGGTTCTGCTCCTCTGTCACCTTCTCAGTTGTGCTGTGGCGTTTCGCCACTGGGGTGACGCTCAATTCATAGAAGTGATTTAGAAGGAATATGTTTTCGATTTTCTGAACAGTTTAAATCAAACTGAAATGATCTGCTCTTTTAAACTTGGGGGTAAGATTCCATGAAAATTCTGCACTGATGTTATCTGTCTATAGCAGGGACAACTCTTTGGAAGTTTTCTCCATTCCCTTTATGAAAATCAGTCCACTTCAATCTTCTATCCCCTTCCCAAATCAGCTTTGCTAGATTATATTTCCTAGCAAATGATCTATTTGGTTCAGATTTTCAAGTCTATTTACATAGAATTAGGCAAAGTAGCTGGTTACTTTTTTTTTTTTTATTGTGAGAGCGCATGCACAAGCAGGGAGGGGCAAGGGAGAAGGAGAGAGAGAGAATCCCAAGCAGGCTCCACGCTGTCGGCACAGAACCTGACGCTGGGCTCAAATTCACAAACCGTGAGATCATGACTTGAAACGAAATCAAAAGTAGGACACCTAACTGAGGCAGCCAGGGGGCCCCTGATTGTGGTTTTTACAATCTCTCCTCTCCCCTTGCCTGTTTCCCCTTTTTCATTTCTTAGTCTGCATTTTTTTTCTTCTTGTTCTGCTTTTCCTTCTCCCTTTGTTAATAGTTGATAGATGTGGGGCACCCGGGTAGCTCAGTCGGTTAAGCATCCGACTTCGGCTCAGGTCATGATCTCACGGTCCAGGAGTTCAAGCCCTGCGTTGGGTTGTGCTGACAGCTCAGAGCTCAGAGCCTGGAGCCTGTTTGGAATTCTGTGTCTCCCTCTCTCTCTGCCCCTCCCTGGATCTCACTATCTCTCTCTCAAAAATAAACATACATTTAAAAAAATAAATTTAATAGTCGATAGACGTACTGCTAACTCCTATCTCCTCTTATTTGTATCATTTCCTCCGTCTCCCTGTATTTTGCTCTTCTTTTTCCTTATTGATCAGGATGTCTGATTTACTTATTTTTATTTCTTCTGTTTCTTCCCCTAAGTAGTCACCTTGGCTCCTCCCTCTGAGCACTGTGCCAGCTGCAGCCTGCCATGCTCATGTCCCCATCCACTTGGTTTCTCCCCAGGAGCTGTCAAGAGATTTTTAAGAAATTATTGGAGGGGTAGCAGCTTTTTCTTGTATTAGTATAATTATTCTTTGCTGTAATTTGAGACTGTTAGTGTTGCCTGCGGTGCTTTTGTTTAGTTTATGGAGATTTATTTTACAGTGAATTAGCGTTTGTGGACATCTGTCATTGTGACCATCCCGGGAGTATCTGAAAGGCTGTATTTTCCGCTCTTGGTAAGCGCACCAGACCTGAACGGATAATTGTGTTACTTCAGCGTTTCAAGCGTCCCCTCCATTGTGCAGGCGTCGGCTGTGTCTCTGCTGACAATGTGCTTGTTGTCCTAAGAGGCCTTTCTTTTTCTCACCCAGGGCTCGTGTCCCCGAAGTCAGCGGCGACAGGTACCGCGGGCGCACGGCCCGGAACTTCTCTTTCTTTGCATTCACATCGTTTCCTTGCAAACCTTTTGGCGGTGAGCCGATCAGCATCACATCTTCACGAAGTGTGTTTCTTATACACATTCCCGAGTTCAGGCTCGCTTTGTTGTCCCAGTGGAAACTCTCCGTCTTTGATATGGGAGTCAGACGGGTTATCGGTTCCGGGGCGATGTTGACTCTTGGTCCTATGAAGTTCTTTGTGTTTGTTTCGCTCTTTATAGTTTTGAAAGACCTTTCACTTTGGTTGGTTTTCTTTGATGTGTTTTTTTCAATTCTTTGGAATTTGTTTTTGCACCTTCTTAAGGCTTTGTCCTATTTCATTTCCTTGTCTTTTATTATGCCTCTCAGTGTGTGAAATTTTAGGGCTGTTTATTCTTCCATACGCTGCTTCTAATTTTATTTCGGTGATGTCTTGTTTCTCTGCCACTTTTTCTCTGATATTTAAAGTCATCTCTATGTGCAGCGTGTGGCTCAAACCCAGCACCCCAAGATCAGGAGTTGCACACTCCACCCACTGAGCCAGCCGGGCGTCCTTTGTCTGGTATTTTTCAATCCTTCTCTTGACTCACTAACTCCTCAATAAGGTCATTTTTATACTTTGGGCTTTCTTTTATAAAGGTGATTGCTTTTCTTTTCCTTTCCTTCCTTGTATCATGTGATATTATTACAGACTTCACGCTAATTCCCGTTACGAAACTCATTTAAGAACAGGGATTTTCTGGCATAGGTATTTGCACAAGCGTCACTGAAACAGGATGAAACAAGACTTCACTTCAGAGCAGTAGGATTTTCCTTATTACCCAGGATTGGTCATGTAACCTGTAGCTTTTATATGCCTGAGCCAGAGAGAAAAGGCGGCTGTAGGAATGTTCCCAAAGCAACGTCTCCCTCACCCCAGGCCCCAACACCGCGTTCCCCCAAGTGTGGCTTGCTGAGCCTCATTCCCACATCACACTCCACTTCCCAGAACCAAACTTCCACACAGGCTCTGGCTGCTGAACTACCCAGCCTATTCTTCTCACGAGCACAAGGTCTGTATTTGCACCTTGGAGAAAGGGACTTCTCAGTCCCCCCACAGATCTACGACCAAGGATCTCCCCTCCTCACTTCATTTTGCTCTCTGCCCACCTACTACATGGGTGGGACATCAATGCCTCCAAGTTACAGCTAAGATAGTTCTGTTTATTTTCCTAGTCGGCTTTGGCACTTTTCGAAAGAAGGAATGCCAGCTTTATGCTGACATCTTCAAGTTGGATTAAATCTCTTAATAAAATTCCCTTTCTGCTTAGATCAACAGAGTTGTCACCTGCAGTTTGCAGCAAACCCCTGATTGATGCAGAAATCGGTGCCAGGGGCAGTGGCAGGTGGCATCTGCTCAGGAGGCATTGAGTTCTTTGAAACATCCTGGCTCTTCCTGGGGCACCTGGGTGGCTCAGTCAGTTAAGCTTCTGACTCCAGCTCAGGTCATGATCTCACGGTTCGTGGGTTCGAACCCCGTGTTGGGCTCTGTGCTGACAGCTCGGAGCCTGGAGCTGCTTCGGGTTCTGTGTCTCCTCTCTCTGCCCCTCCCCCGCTCACGCTTTGTCTCTCTCTCACACATACAAATATATACCAATGTTAAAAACATTAAAACAAAACAAAACATCCTGGCTCCTCCTTGAGGCATTGAGTGGGCTGCACTCTGGCCCCCCTGGAAATTAGCGGCAGCCACATGACCTGCTTTGACCAGTGGAAGGTGAGAAGGCGTGGCACTTCCAGACAAAAGTTTTCAGATCCAATGTTTTGTCGGCTTGTTTTCTTAACTGATAAACTTTACCCTCGAGAGCAGTCAGGTTCACAGCAGAACTGCAAGGAGCCGGTGTCCTCATCCCCAAGGCCATCTTGCCTTCTGGTCTCTAGGCCTATAAGCAGAGTCGGACCCCAACAGGCCCCAAGCACCCAGTTACAAGGCGAAAGTAGGAAGGTTCAACTCACTGCGTGAACAGAAATATTTGCTGTTTTGTATCGGAGAAGAGCAGGGACATACGTGGGAATAGGTCCTGGAGGTGCCTGGCCAGGAAGGAGGGATGCCGTCGCCGTGCACTGAACTGAACATTCTCAGACACTTGGACTGAGCGGACGTGCGGGGTTACCTTGGCCAGCGAAACAGCAACAGCCGCAACAAACTGCGTGTAGCTTTTATTTTTTTTATCAGATGTATTAATGAGTATCAAAGTATAGAACGAGAAGACAAAGGACCTTCTGGTGGTTCTGTGAAAACACATAGGGAGTGTAGGCAGCTCCAAGGGGTGCCAGGAGGTCACAGCCGATTCTGTCCCCCACGGTCCTCTGGGGGATCATGGCTCCGTTCTCATCCTGCTACCACGCTCCACAGCCTTGTCACCAGAACACTGTTGACATTTTGGCAATTGTCTTCACTCACCCTTTGGGACTTACGACATGCTCTCCAGAAAGAACTCCACAGGACCAATCTCAGATTGGCTTCCATTTGGACTCAAGAGTCAACGGGCTAGCTAGGGAACTAGGAAGGATTCGGTCATTTCCTCTTTGCTCAGCCAAAATCCAGAGTCCCCGGAGGTCCACACTAAGGTAAGTGAAGCTTCTGGAAATTCCCTGGACCCAGCAGAGACAAGACACCCCCACGGAGAGGTAGACTTGCTAGAAGGGCCTTACTTACCATGTTACCCTCTCACCCACCCAACAGGTTGTCTGGGAAGGATCCAGAAGGCTCACCTTTGCCACATGCAGAGGTCAGGCATTTTGGAAACGCAGCGCATGGGACCAGAACTAAGCTCAGGGCCGACACAGGTGTGAAGACCCAATTACAGAGAACATGCGAGAGGGGCCATGTGTGCAAGGCTCCCATGACACGCCCTCTGCCAGGCTAGCGCAGGGAACTGGCAAGCCGAGCCCCCAGGGTCTGGAGACAGACCTCTGCACTCCCCCAACCCCCACCCCGCCAGGTCCAGTGAACAGAAGCCTCACTTGAGCTGCCTGATCGGGCACAGCTCCTCAGTGAACTTCTAAATGTCCATTGGTTCAAGTCCTGGGGCCCCGGGACAGGAGGGAAGGCAGGCTGTGCCCCTTCCCAGCCTCACCAAAAGGACCAGTGGCAAAAGGAGACTAATGCTGAGCTTAAAAATAAAACCACCAGAGAGCGCCTGGGTGGTTCACTCAGTTAAGCATCTGACTTCAGTTCAGGTCATGATCTCTCGGTTTATGGGTTCAAGCCCCGTGTCAGGCTCTGTGCTGACAGCTTGGAGCCTGGAGCCTATGTGATTCGGTGTCTCCCTCTCTCTGCTCCTCCCCTGCTCATACTCTCTCTCTCTCAAAAATAAACACTTAAAACAATAAAACCACCAGTAACCTTACCAACAAAATGGGTTTATTCAGGAAGTGTAGAGAATTGCAATTTGGGATGTGAAACCAGGACAAAGCCACAGGCAGGTCCAACACAGAAGAGCATTATTTTATGAGGAGGAAGTTGGGAGGGGCTGTCCTGATCCAGAGATTCAAAGTTCAGGACGAGGGCGGTTTCTCGCTGGCTGAGCTGCCAAATGACTCACAGGAGGTGCAGCGTCCTTCCCTGTTGAGCCTGCGCTCCTGAGGCTCTCCTGCTGAGGACGCTCCTGTCGGGTGACAATTCCTCCCACAACGGGCTCCAGGCGGCACACTGCACGAGCACGCTGCTTTCTGGCCTCTTGAGTCCACTTCAGTAAGTTTCTCCCTTTATTCCTTTTCCCACCAGCATGACCTTCGGGAGTTCCTGGGTAGGCGTTCCGCTTGGGGCAACCTTCATCCAATCCCCTCCACCCCAGGAGGGGGACTTTGCCTTCCGGAGGCTTCCACCACTTGGTTCTGTTAACGTTCCTGACGTTAGGCCCTTGGAAGTTTTCTCCGGAAGCACCAACGCCCAACAGGGGTCTCCCGGGCCTCCCAGACTCATCCTGGGTGTTTCCCTTTCCTTCCCTCTTGCTCCCGTCACATCGCCCACTATTGTCCCTGGGCCAGCTGCTCCTGCTGTCACCTGCCCCAGGACACACTCTCGGCATGGACACCTGGGAGTCAGGCTCCGTCCCCCACAACCACCCCTGAACACCCCCCTGCTGGCTGATATAACCAGAAGCCTGTCGCCTGACGATTATGGCGAGCTGAAGGAAGAGGAGGGCATTGCCTACAGGGCCTCTTTATCATCGACGGCAAGGGTGTTCTTCCCCAGGTCACGGTCAATGATCTGCCTGTGGGGCGCTCGCTGGACTAAGCTCTGAGGCTGGTCCGGGACTTCCGGTACGTGGATGGGCATGAAGACTGTCCCACAGGCTGGAAGCCAGGCAGTGACACAATCAAACCCAACATGGGTGACAGCAAGGAACACTTCTTCACACACAACCAGACTGGCAGACAAGGGTAAAGCTGGAGCTGCTGCCCCACACCCCCACACCCCTGCCTGGATACTCTTGTTGATCCAGGAAAGGCCAGACCTGCCCCTTTAAATTCTGTGGTCCCTGCGCTTGCAGAGCTTGGCCAAGGCCTTCTCCCACTCGGCTGGGAGCCGGTGACTGGGGAGCCCCTTCCTGGAGCCCACCTGGCCGGGCACAGGCCTAGAGGTGACCGACCAACATCAGGACACACATGAAAAACAAAATAAATCAAAGCAGAAACTTGAGAGTGTTCTTAAACTCCCAAACGTGACACTCCGACCACCTCTGGGCTTTAACAACGAAACCGACCGTGGCCCAGAAGCCACAGCTGGTGGGGCACCGACTCTGTAAAACGGAAAACATTTTTTACAGACCAGATGCTCAGTTCTCGTTGCTGCTTCAGATGTGCGCAGGGTGTGCGTTTCCAGACGCGCTGCTGGGTGTCCCTAGATCAAGCTCACGACTCTCTTCCAGACCTTCGGTATCTGCCTGAGTTCTGCCCGCTGTTTCCAGGCCTAGGAAGGGAGTCTGAAATCTCCCGCTCTGGGCAGACCTGAAGCTCCAGTCCTGGGGTTGTCAGAGCCCCTCTGTCAGGTGGGGCCGCTCTTCACCCGTCACGGTGCCATCTGTTCTTAAGTCGGCTCTGCCCAGTTCCACCCCACCAGCCTTTCCGTTAGTCTGTTATGTGTGCTCTTTTACGTTTATTTTGAAAGAGACAGACAAGGGCACCTGGGTGGCTTATTCAGTTAAGCGTCCGACTTCAGCTCAGGTCACGATCTCACGGTTCGTGGGTTGGAGCCTGTTTTGGACTCTGTGTCTCCCTCTCTCTCTGACCCTCCCCTGCTCATGCTGTCTCTCAGGAAAAAAAAATTAAAAAAAAAAAAATCTGCCTTTAAGAAAGAAACAGACAAACAAACACCACAAGCAGAGGAAGAGGAGACAGAACCCCAGGAAGGCTCCACGCTGCCAGCGCGGAGCCTCACTTGAGGCTAGAACTCACAAACCAGGATTTCATAACCTGAGCCCAAATCAAAAGTTGGACACTTAGCTCCGTCATGAGCCACCCAGGTGCCCTTTTGCGGTCTGTTTCCTAACTGGAGCTCCGGTCAGAAGAGTTTTATCAACAGCTTTGCCGAACACGACCTATGTGCCATGACCTGCCTTCCCCCCACCCCCACATCTTGCGCGTCTGCACCTGTTCTGCCCACCCGCAAGGGTGCGTGGAGTCCGGCGGCTGTACCAGGCACCTTTCATTTCCCTCGTGGAGTCCAGGCTGCAATTCTTCCTTCATCTCCCTGCTCACCCATCTCCGCCTCTAGCCTTGTGTGCGCATCTTCCAGCGGGCACCTTCAGACTTTCAATGTATGTGTTCATCTAAGCGCTCGCTTTTGCCCGTCTTACAAGTAAATTCTGGAAAATTCCCTTCCGGCCACACCGAGGGCAGCTCTACCTTCTGCCGATCACTGGAGACCGATTCCACCTCTGGCTTGGGCTACAGGGGTTCAAGTTTCCTGCCGTCCATGTGAGTACTGCACTGACACAGGCAGCCCCCCCAAGGCCATCCCCTCCCTGCTCCTGTGAGCCCGGGAGGTGCCCCCCACCCCCCAGCAGACTCACGCCCTCCACGCCGCTCCCCCTGCAAACTTCTGGGGAGATTTACGGCCTCCTGAGGCTGGAACCCGGGCGCAGTCACCCCTTACCGGGGCTGGTGGCCGTGGGCCTCCGTTCTGGACCCCCGCTGCTTGTGCTCGCCAGCTGAGTCGACAGAGCCCGCGCTGTGGGGGCTGAGCGCGCCAGGAGCCTGGGGGGCCGCGGGGCGGGGGGGGGTCCCCTCACGCCAGGCCGGCCCGCTCCAGGTCCTGGGGCAGGATCCGGCCCTTCCTGCGCGCCCTGTCCAGGCGCCGCGCGGCCCGGGCCGCCTTCTTCTGGCGCAGGTTCTGCCGCCGCCTGTCCTGCCGCCGCTGCATCTGCTGCACCACGAGGGCCGAGCGCTTCTCCCACCTGCGCGCGCGCTGCGCCCGCCGCTTCTCTTTGCGCCTCAGGGCCTCCCGCAGCAGGCGCTCGTCGTCCCGGACGCGCACGCCCTCGGCCTTGTACAGCGCGTGGGTCCACCGCTCCTTGGCCTCCAGCTCCCGCGCCTTCCCCTCGTCCTGGCCCCGCAGCGCCTCCAGCCGGTCCCGCCGCGCCTGCAGGCGCTCCAGCAGCTGCCGGAAGTTCTTCCCCGTCAGCGGCGTCAGCTTCCCCTTCAGCTTCTGCCTCTTCTCCTTCCTGCGCTGGGCCTTGCCCGCCGGCGCCTCGGCAGGCACCTCCACCTGGGGAGCGCCGGCGGCGACCCGGTGAGCGGCGGCTCCCCTTGCGCCTCTCCCGCCGGGCCCTGCAAGCACCCCCCACCCCCGCGGGCAGGCACCGCGGCCACCCACCTCCTCCGCGGCTGGGCAGCCTCGGGACATGGGGTGGGGGGCGAGACCCCAGGGCCGCACCCGCCTCTCACCCTATTGAAGAGCAGCCCGGGCCGCGCCTGCTCTTGGGGCGCCTGGCGGGGGGGCTCGCCAGCCTCCGCAGCCTCTGCCGCCTTCTCCTTTGCCCTCAGTTCCCTCCGCTTCCTCTTCTTCCGGTCCCGCTCCTGCTTCCTCCGGCGTCTTTTCTCCAGGGCGGCGGGAGACGGCTCCGCGGGGCTGCCCTGCAGGAGGAGAGCAGAGCTCCCTCACGCGGTGCTCTCAACTCCGGAGCCCCCGGCCTGGGACGTGGAACCCGGGCAGGAAAGCGGCTGAGGGAACTCTTGTGCACAAGCTGCTTGCTGAGGTCAGCGTTCCCTCGGGAGACCACCTGTCACCCGGAACACAAGGGACCCCAAAAAGGACACGAGGACCCCCGAGTAGGAACCACAGCTTCCAGTTCCTGAGCCTGACGTCGCACCAGGGCCCTTGACAAACAACCCACACGGGAGGTGCCCTCCATCGCTCAGCAGACGAGAAGGACGGGCCTAGCCGAGGACACTGTCCGGGACTTGGCATCAGATGAGAACACTCAGCGCTCGTGCTGACCATGGCGCTGCTTTGCTGAGGACTCGGCTGACCTCTGCTCTCACCGACGGCCTTTGCCGTCTGGAGGCCAGTAAAAGAACTCTAGACCACGCTGACCCAGACCTGGACGTGGGAAGGCCGGGCCGGAGCTCGGGCTGCCCCTTAGGAAAGGTCCCCAGGCCTGTCCCAGGGCACTGCAAAAGAAGCTGGGAGATTGTCCCACACAGCAAGAGGCCCAAGGGACGTCCCAAGGCAAAGGGCAGGCGGTGGCTAAGCGGAAGGACTATGCCACTCGGCACAAAGAGCCCAAGAGGGTTCAGGTCCGGTGCTTCCTGTGGTGGTCACCGCATCGCAGGCCCCCACTACCTCGCAGGGCGACCGTGACGCTTAGGAGGATGCAGTGCTGGCCGGTATAGGGTCCAGCGAAGGCAGCTTCTTAGAGGGAAGAGACTGAGCCTCTCTCCAAGGTCACGAGAACCTGCAGCGTGGCACAGCCCAGACAAGACGGCTGACTGTGGGAACTGAGGCTCAGGGCCAGGAACCACACCTCATCTCCTGCCAATCAAAACCGCCAAGGCCCCAGCAAGACCTGCTGCAGGGGTGGGAAGGGCAGTTGGGGCCCCTCCTGTCAGCCCCACAATGGCTGGAGGAGCAGAGAACCAAGGCCACAAAGGGCACGAAGGCACCTCCTCCTCCACGCAGAGCAGGGAGGCCACTGCAGAAAACTACAGTGCTCCCCGCGCCCCAGCGGCCTCCCCGACTTACCTGGCCCTGGGCCGCCTGTATTTTTTCATGCAGCCGCTGCCGCAGAACATCCAAGGCAAACAGAGAGTCGGGCTCTGTGACACTGACATCTGTAAGGAAAGAGGTGGAGAGCTAAGACTAAACCCCCTGCCTGACCTTCCCGTCCCTCTTCTCAACGCCCACCTTCAAAGCTGAGCACCTCCCCCCAACTGCCCCAAGTTCTAGTAAATACTGCTCTCCACTCACCAAGCTGGACGGGCCCCCAGGACAGAACACCCCCGCCTGCTGTAACCAAATACTTCCGATGGGTCAAGACAAACCCCTCTCTCATGTCTTCCAAGTCCTGCAGGCTGGGCTTCCCCACCTCTCCCAACAGGTCAGCTCCCATGATGCCACTTCAGACACTTGCAGGCAGTGAGGGCTCCTCAGGGCAAGGTCCTCAGGGGAACACGACCCTGCCCCTCTCCAGACCCCAGTGCCAAACAGCCTGGAACCATCATGTATTTCCTGGGATCTGTCCCTCGAAAACCCACTCTCTGGAAAGTCTCAAACTACCCCAGAAACATGCACGACACCGTATTTTCTCAAGTCCAAAGAGGACCATGTTTTCACCTGATCTCAGCTGGCCCTGGCCCACATCGCCCCCTGCAGGGGACCCCGTGGAGGTGAAGGCCTCTTCCTCCTTGGCTGCTGGAGGAGAAGACTTCTCCCCAAGGGGTTGGGCCTTTGGCTCCACAGGCTTCTTCTCCCTCTCCTGGGATTTCTTCTGCGCCTTCTTCCTCTTCTTCTTTGGGGGCCCAGAAGCTTCTGAGCCTTGAGTTTTGCTGCCTGAAATACAAAATCATAAAGGGCTGCAGTCCCAACCTTTGTGACCTGTCCAACTGGCATGAACGTTCTGCAAAGACTTTAACCCCAGAAGGATCCTGGGAGCAAATCAGGAAGGAGCACGGAGAGACCCCCATCCTCCTGTAGACCTCAGACCCACAAACCCTAGAAAGGAGACTGGCCACACACATCAAAACCCTGTAAGACATCCACACCTGACCCAGCAGTCTGCTTGTGAGAATCCATCCCGGTTATGCACCAAGGTTTGACCTCAAAGATGTTCATCAGAAGGCTGTCTCAGGGAAAAACTAGGGAAACCTGAATACTCGCCTACGAGGACAAGCTATGACACCGCCACATGACAAAGCACTGCCTGGCTGTCAAAAATGAGGGCTCAGGCTTTTATATTTTAAAGAATCAAGAAATATTTACGTTTGTACTAATAAAACAAATACACTGAGTGTGAAACAAAGCGTCTTAACGCTTCGTGAGACAGGCCCACAAAGGAAAAATTAATTTTTTAACCCGTAAAGTTACGGCCCAGGGCTAAGGACACCTAAGGTTTCTAACTTCCCGTGATCGGTAAGTTGGCCTCGCACGCAAACAGAAGGCCGTTCTCGGTCCAGCTGCAGCTCTCCTCTGGGGGCCCAGGCAGCGCTCACATTCCAACCTCTGTTTCTCCCTGTTGTGCAGACTTCCCGGTCACCCCGCACTGGCAAGAGCCGTCCCGTTGCCGGCCTCTCCCTACGTCCCGCATTCCATCGGGTCACCTCCTGTCCCGTGAGCGGATGCAGCTGCTTCCCCTGCACCCCCGGCGGTCGATGCCCACAAGCAGGGAAACAGCGGCCTCTTTAAACACCCCGCGTCTTTCCACCATCTTACAGGCTTGTTTCACGGATCCACGCGTCTCACCCACACGAAGGCTGCGGGGTGCGGTGTGGGGGACACCCGCAGGGGCGCTCCCCACCCCGCGTCCTCCCAGGCCCGACCCCCGGCTGCGCTTTACCGGACTTGCGTGTCTGCGGCTCCGGGCTGGGCCGGGAGCAGATCTTCCTGGCCAGACCCTGCAGGTAGGCGTCCTTGGCGAGCAGGGAGGCCATGGCCGCGGGGGTCTCGGGACCCCCTAGGAGGTAGGCACGCGACCCGCGCACCACGCCACCCTCACAGCGCCGCCGCACGACCCCCGCCGGACACCGCGCGTGCGCAGGCGCCGCCGGCCGAGCGCCGAGCCGCCAGCGCGCGGAGCTTGACTAGCTAGGCCTGGCTCCGCCGGAAGAGGCGCGCGGGGCGGGGCGCAAAGCATTGTGGGCCCTGGGCGGCTTCCGTGGCCCCCGGCCTCTTCCCGCGGGCGGCGCGGCGTTGGCGCCCTAGCTTTCCGGCCTCTGCGCCCCCCCCCCCCCCCCGCCCCCGGCACTGGCTATACGGCAGGCAAGCGCAGGACGAGTCGGGCCACGGGGAGTGCCGGGGAGGAAGGTCCGGGAGGAGGCACGCGGCGTCGGGAGGAAGGATGCTGAGGCGCTCCGGGGAGACCCACTGGGGTCTTTGCTCTGGGCAGCGCAGTCACAGGCTAAGATTTAGGACAAGGCTTGTCGCGTAACTCACGAGGGGAGGGAGGGGAGTGTCCCGCCTGGGGTTGGAGACACTGGCACCCCGTTCCTTAATTCGCGGCACGGACAGGCTTTGTCACAACACCCAGCCCTTTAAGGGCTGCCTTGGGGTGAGTAGGGGAGGCCTTATTCCTCAGGGGAGGGAGGGGGCCGGCACTTGGATTTATAAACTACAGTTTCAAAAGCTATTTGAAAAGGTTTCCGGCGGAGCACTAAGAATTTGACTTTCTGCCCGTGATCTCTGCTGTGAGGTGACGTTTTGAAGAGAGGATGGCCTCCTGCCCCCCCCCCCCCCGGTAGATTTTCGGTGCAGGCCGAAGTCTACACAGGACGCTCCCTGAGCCGTCATCGTATCCTTCCTGGCACCGTCCGTTTTAACCATCAAAGCCAGAGGCACCGAAGGGACAGGGATGTAGGAGGGGAGGGAGGTGGTGTGTCCTCTTCAGTCCACACCGGAGTCCAGGGTTCTCCGTCCTGCGTCACCATCTCCGGGGGGGGGGGGGGGGTTTTGAGGCTTTGCTGAGGTCCTGTCTGCACAGGAGGTGGTCGATGCCAGCAGAGTTGCCAAAGGGCAGGGAGCTCTGAGTGCAAATCTTGACTCACGGGCCTTACTAATTTTAAGTTACTTTTTCCCTGAGAGTTTTCTGGAGGGTTTGACCTGCGGATTCTACCTTCTCCCTGAAACCCTGTCTTCACACGGCTTCAGGGACCCCAGGCAGCAGGCCTTCCTCCTCCACACGTACCCTCTCTTCCCTGGGCTCGTTTCCCTTTTCTGTTAACTCTCAACATGCAGTGACCCCTTCAGAGCTCGTGCCTCGGTGCTGATGACTCCCCTGAACTTCAGGCCCACGTTTGGCCACGACACCCCTCGTCATGGGCATGTATGAAACCGGAGTCCTGGCCTCTCCCAACCCCACCTCCCCCCACTGCCTGCCTTCTGTCGCAGTTAAGGCCACTCCCTGCTTCCAGGCACAGTAGTCAGACCTTGAGACCACCCTACCCCACCCCCCCCATTCCCTACCTCCAGTCCTTGGGCGAATTCTGTTGGCTCTCCCTTCAAAGTATATCCGGAACTGTACTTGACCCATTCCAGACCATGATCCTGCTCTAGATTTCAAAAGGCTATAAGAATAGTGACTAATTGCAATGCAAGATGAAGATGGATATAAAAAGACATTTGGAGGGGCGCCTGGGGGGCTCAGTCAGTTAGGTGGCCAACTTCGGCTCAGGTCGCGATCCCGAAGTTCGTGAGTTCAAGTGCAGACCCCATTTTGGATCATTTGCCTCCCTGTCTACACCCCCCCCCCCCCCCCCCCCCCCCCCCCCCCCCCGCCACACTTGCTCTGTGAAAATAAACGTTCAAAAATAAACAACACTTGGAGAACAATTAGGGAAGTTAGAATGTGTCACAAGAGGCACCTGGGGGGCTCAGTCAGGTTAAGCATGGGACTCAGTTTGGGCTCAGGTCATGATCTCACCGTTCTTGAGATCCAGCCCCATGTCAGGCTCTATGCTGACAGCACAGAGCCTGCTTGGGATTCTCTCTCTTCTTCCTGTCACCCACTCTCTCTCAAAGTAAACATTAAAGAAAATAAAAACGTGTCATGATACTAGATGATATTATGGGATAATTGTCATGTGGGGCCTGATGCTGGTGTAGGGCCATGGAGAGTTGCTTTTCCTGGAGGGGCGAGCTGACCAGCATTTAGGGGTGGTGTCCTGAGGTCTGCAGCTGACGTTCAGGTGGTTTTTATAGATGAGAGAGCAAGCAGAGGTGCAAGAGGTGAATCCAGAAAAGCACCTGCATGGGTGGTCTTTATACGGCTTTCATAACTTTTGCCAGGGGGTTGAACGTTCTTGGAATAAAAGGCCTGGGATACAAAGGCAGTAAGGGGCTGAGGGCTGACTAGGCTTTAGCGACTCGGGCCACTGGGGACCTTAATACACAGCTTGGCCAGGGTCGTGGAGATGAAACCGGCCTGAAGCAGGCTCCAGAGAGCACTGGAAACAAAAAGCCCATTTCTCCAGTGAGGTCTGCTGCCAGGGCTGTGGGCCGGAGAGGAGGCGGCGGTGGTGTGCGGCCTTGCTGTAGGAGGGGGGATCCACTTTCCGGTGGGAACCGCAGTCTAAGCCCAGGAGAGCAGAGCACCGCTGGTGCAGAGGTTCTGGGGCTCACGTTTTGAAACTGAAGAGAATCAGAACCCCACCATTCAATCTGGCCCACCCCTTCTAGCCTTCTTCCCACACGTGCTTCCGTTGGTCATAGTCCTTTTTTTCTTTATCAGTGTCAAGTACAAGTTATTTCTGCAATGAGGGTATTGCAGAATAGATCATCACCTGTCTTCTCGATGGGGAGCCTTCCCCAGGGCACCCTAGAAAACCAGGGCCAGAGCCAGGGCTGGGCCCCAGGCTCCCACCTGTGCGGTACCCCTGCTTGGCCACAGGGGTCTCTGGCACCCACCGCCGTTCAGCTGGTGTACCTCCCTGTCCCTGAGACTGGACTGTATGCTGCCACCTCCTCCGTAGACCAACTGCAGTGTCCCTCGTGAGGAGGCATACCGGTGACAGGGCACGGGCCTGAAACCCCGTCCTTCTGATGTGACCCTCCCCTTTCTCCGGGGAGCCTGGCACCCAGGCACTGGGCCTAGCATTCCATCTGCATTGAGTCCTGATTTCTGCTGCTTCCCTTCCCGGCTCAGCGGCTGCGGACACAACACTCCAACCCCTTCCAAGCCCGTGGCCACCTGTCCCTGTAGCGCAGGTAACAGCAGCACCGACACCTGGTCTGGCGAGGACTAGATGGGACCAGAAGTACAGGTGCCCGGACCTTGTAACATGCAATGACGGCAGAAGATTTTGTTCAGTCACCTAAGACTGAGGACTTCCTAGCTCTCAGGCAGTTCTAGGCGACGGGAATGCAGCCATTAGCTCTGTTGCCCAGAGACCATCTGGGTAGAAGGCTCACCTGCAGCCCAAGGCTGTCCAGGCAGAGCCCAGCAGCCGTTCTCCCCACTGCCAGTGGGAAACCAGTGCTGGTCCCAGACCGGCCCAGGACCAGCAAGAACGAGCCACCTGATGCAAAACGGCAGTGTTTTTATTCAACGGTCTCATTACAAAAACCACCAGGATGTGTGTGGCAGAATGAGGAAGGTCCCTTGCCCTCAGCATCCCTCTCCCCGCCACAGCCCTGCGGGGACGGTCAGCTAAAAGGGACCTGCAGAACAAAGCAGCAGGTGCATCTCTGCATAGGAGGCCCGAGGGTGGAGTCTGGACTTGGCTGGTACCGTCCACTCTGAGCGCCACCCAGTGGCTTTTACAGAGCAGGACATCCTCTGGCCCCGCGACTGGCCTGGACACACTGTCCAGGAAATGTCTGCCCAGCAGGCCAGGTGGGCAGTGAACAGGGGTGACATCTCAGAAGGATGGGCTACCTTGGAAACGTTCGACGGAAATACTTTCCCCCAACACTCTGGGGGGTGCTGTCCCTGGGCTAAAGGTTCCAAGGAGACCACACCAGATTTAAGAACCTAGGGGTGCAGGAAGGGGAGCCCTGGGAGGCTCAGGCATGCTCTGTGGGGCAGGGGCCAGTGGCATGGGAGTGGGCAGGGGCTGCAGCCTGCAGAGGGCCAGCGCTGGGCTCCGGAGACGCCAACACAGGGGCTGAGAGGCCATCAGCAGAGTCTGTGTCGAGGTCCAGCCTCCAGTAAGCTTCGCACAGAGGCAGGTCATTAGCTTCGCAAAGACTTGAGCTTTTCCACCACCAGAAACCCAGGGAGAGACAGGAGCAGGCAGAGATGGATGGAAGCCAGGGCGGGGCAGGGAGCGAGACAGAAGCAGAGTTAAGAAAACAGACCACACCCTGAATCTGCCTCTCCCCTCCTCTGCTCTGTGCTGGCCCCGCTCCAGGCAAGCCTGGCTAAGGGTGGGTATGTGGGCCCGCGGCTGCTTCGGGGTCCTACAGAGCATCCTGGAAGGGGGCCTTCCAGGACCGGCCACCTGTGTGACCTCTGCAGGTCCCTCCCGCTGGCCGCCACAGGGCCGAGCGGCCCGTGCTGCCACCTCCCTGCCCGGCTTGGCTGCCCTCCTCCTCCAGGCCCCTGGAAAGTAGCACCCAGAGTTTGCTATGGTCTCTCTGCGGTTCCTGCGCTTGGCAAGGACCCAGACGCAGAGACCTGGCCCTCTTTTGGGGTCTCCGCTCAGCAGGGACTCTGTCCGGATGGGGTGCTGATCAGAACCAGAGACCCTGGCGCTCCGTTCTGTACACTGTGCCAGCCGTGCGGCCTCCAACAGGCCCCTAAACCCCTGAGCTCAGCCTCCCTGCCTCTAACACGGGGTCCGCGGGGGCGGCCTCCCTGGGCACGGGCAGGCAGGGGTGAGGACGTGGGTGAGGAGCACGGCTCGCTAGGGCTGTCAGGGGGGCGACCGGAGCTCGGAGGGCCAGAAACCCATCTAACTGGCTTGCTCCTTCCTCCTGCCCTGCCCCTCCCTCCCCTGCTCCTCCTGCCCTCAGCAGTCTGGGGACAGAGCAGCAGCCCAAGGAGAGTGCAGGATGATAGATAGAGAAAGAGCAAGCCGTGAGCGGGAAGCGGGCGAGCACGGACACGGGCATGCAGGGCACAGCAACCCGGGTTGGGCGCCTGCGGGGAGGCGCACACAGCCTGCTGGCCCCGACTCGACCGAGGCCCAGCCTCCTACAGGCGTTTCTAGCCCAGGGAGGAACTCGGCCTCCCACAGCTCCAGGGGTGGCAAGGGACCCCCTGGGTGAAGCAGAGACTGATGGGGCAGGACACGGGAAGCCTGCCACTCAGGCCCCTGTGTTCCCTGCAGTCTTGTCAGGTGACTTTGGGCAGGTCCCTCACGGCCACCCCCAGCCCCCAACCTCAACAGGCAGGGCCGAACTGCTGTCCTGTAACCACTTAGTTCACACGCCCAGCACGTGGGGACAACAGGGAACACACACAGGGACATAAAGGGATTATGCAAAATCCAATGGGGCTGGGAGCTATGTCCCCAGCATGGTCTGAGACACCCCTCCCCCCATGGACCTACTTAGGACCCCTCTCTGAAGAGTATTTAAGAGGTACTTGCCACATGTCTGTTGAAGCACTGGATATCAAGGACCAGAGGTGGCCCCATAACCCTCTGGAAAAGTCTAGAACCATTCTAACTAAACAGGGACAACATGCCTTCGCATAGACCAAGGCAGCCAAGGACGGTGAGGGCTGGCATTGAGTACGGGGCAGGGAAACCAAGGCCCGGACCACAGACGGTGCTGGCACTGGGCATCTGTGGCCCCAGCATGGCCTCCGTGGGGCAGGAAGGAGCATGTGAAAGCCACACAGGAAGAGCAAACCCCACCGGTTGGTGTGGGCAAGGGCACGGGGGGGGGCACTGGACTGAAAGCAGACTGGACTTTCCCAGCCAAGGGGGACAGAGGTGCAAGGCCGCCCAGTCTTCAGCCTCTGTGTGAATCACACCTGGACTGATTTCTCAGGCCCCTGGAGCTCACAAGATTCCAGTTTCGGGATTCTAAGTCGTGCACATGGGCTGGGGTGACAGGTGCTGCCTACTCCCTGGGGCCCAGCACGGGCCCAGCACGTAGGCGGGCTCTGGTCTGTGAACCAGGCTGAGATGAGCAGGAGCCCAGTGGGGCCCAGGTACCCCTGGCCCGGCCTTCAAGGCCGCCCACTGCTTGAGTCTCTTCTCCACACCCCCCCCCGCCCCCCTGTGGCCGGTCACACACAGGTTTTGGCGACGCCCACGCGGAACTGCATCCCTAGGCAGGTGCTAGTGTCCTACACACCCTGGGCGGGAGCCTGGGCTACCAGGAGACGCTCGCCCAGCCCCGCTGCCCCACTGGGATGTTTAAATACCGATTAACAAGCTAAGGGAACCACAGGGCCCAGAGCGAGGCAGCCAGCAGCCCCCCCGGGAATGCCGGTTCCTGCTTGCCCTTCTCGGGCCTGGCCCAACCCACCCCCTGAAGTTCTGTGATTTTCATCCTGCTGCCCAGGGCCCGGCAGTCGATATGAATTGTCTGTCCATCAATGGCTCTGAAACCTGAGCACAGGGCTGTGCTGCCAAAATCAGGAAGGCCTTGGGAAGACGGGACCTTCTGGGGCTGCTGGCCGGGCCCGGGCCCACAGGCGTGCCGTGCGCAGGGTCCAGCCCTATCGGTACCTGGACGAGTAATACTCCTCCTCTAGCTCGTACAGGTCGATGGAGATCTCGTCCCGCAGGGCGATGAGCTTCCGGTCACACTCCTCCTGCAGGGCTCGCAGCTGCTGGTTGCGCTGGTCAATGGCCTCGTTCACCGACGGGAAGTCATTGAGGATGAGGAACTGCTTGAGGTCAGACACCAGTTTCATCAGGGACTCCCCGGCTCGGACCTGCGGCCATCAGGAGCGGGCAGGCTGGTGAGGCAGCCAGGCGGCCCTGCCTCCGTTGCCTCCTCTATAAGGCGGGACCAGGGCCCAGACCTTCCCGGGGTCGTTGTGGGAAGGGAGAGAACTAGACAGTGGGTCACGGGACAGCAGGGTCCCTGGCTCCCACCCTGACTGCTGAAGATGCTTCGTAGGCAGGTGCCACCAGCTTCGCAGCGCCCGTCCTCAGGTGGCCTCCCGCTTCCCCTCCAGGGGGCGCTGCTCTCCTATCTCCTGGGTTCCTTGAGCACACGCCCCACTTGGCCGAGCCTGAAACCCCAGATTAGGCGACCGCCCTGCTTAGTGGCCACCCAGTGCTTCCTTGGGGGCAGCACGCAGGCCGGCTGGGGCGTTTCCTGCACACTTTCCTCTGGGGGCACACGGCCGGGAACATTTGACTGATGTGCTTGTTCTGGGACATCAGAAGGGGTTAAAACACACACCTTGTTTTGTTCAACAACCTACTCGTGCTCCCCCAAATAATCTCAAAGAACAAAGGAGGGCCGACCCCTCTCTAAGCACGGCACAGTAGTCGACACAATAGACGTGGCCCCCCATCGGCCGCCCTCACATGGCTGCCCCAGACAGCCCTCCTCTTGACAGGAGTCTCCTGAGAAGCATTTTGCCCCCCACCCAGGAAGCCCCTGTGGGGAACGCAAGGCTCCCGGAGCCCGGGCTGTGCCCTCCACCTAGTGACTCACGATGTTGGCAGCTCGCACGTGCATCTCGTAATTGTCCTGCTCGCCCTGAGTGGCCCTCGACACTTGTGTCTCGTCCTCAATCTGGAGAACAAACAAGAAAGCCCAGGATTGGCAAGTGCCCCAGCCCACAGGTGACCGGCTGGCTGTGGCACACCCACGCCGGCCGCCTCCTGTCTGTCTGTCTGTCTGTCGTCTGCTTCACCTTCTCCGCCAAACACTGCTGACCAGACCTTGGGCAAGGTTCAGCCGCACCCCCTCTTGTTCTCTTCTAAGGAAATAACGCCACCTTCGTTGGGACATGTGGATGCCTGTGTACGCTGACCGCCTCGCCACCTGCACGGAGGTCTCGGCCAAGTCTTTTTTGGGGTGTGGAGCCTCGTTCTGTATGAAACAGGGTCGCTAGCTCAGACACTGAGTAAACTGAACCACCGAACCGGTAAAAGCACAACGTGTATCTTTTTTTTTTTTTTTTTTTTTTACAAATAGTTTATTGTCAAATTAGTTTCCACATAACACCCAGTGCTCATCCCCATAAGTGTCCTCCTCTATGCCCATCCCCCCTCCCCCCCACATCCATCAGTCCTCAGTTTTTGTCAGCATTCAAGAGTCTCTCATGGTTTGCTTCTCTCCCTTTCCCC
Organism: Hyaena hyaena; assembly: GCF_003009895.1. Lineage (NCBI taxonomy): Eukaryota > Metazoa > Chordata > Mammalia > Carnivora > Hyaenidae > Hyaena > Hyaena hyaena. The sequence continues at coordinate 1,406,364 of NW_024081144.1, read as the reverse complement.
CACCATTTCCACCCTTCTTCTCCCCCTTGTTCCTCCGTCGAGTTCCTCCTAATCCTCCTATACGAAGCACAACGTGTATCTTTTAAGCTGCTGTTTACGGAGTGTTTCCAGAGTGCCTGGCACCACGTTAAGCGCGTGACCACCAACCGCCATCCCGGGTTTACAGGGATGGGCAAAGCTGAGGTGGGGCACACCCGTGAGCTCACTCAAGGTGTCTCCGACGGTGAACAGAGGAGCCAGGAGCTGCTGCCCGTCACTGCTCCAACCTGTCCATCTGTCCAGGGCTTTCTCAGGGGACCGCGCCAGGCACGGGCTGGCATCAGGGCACTCTTAGTTAAGTGAGGAGCTGGACTCCCTGGGTGCAAATCCTGGCTCTCCTAGCTGTTAGCAGAATGACCTTGGCAAATCACTAAATCTCTCAAGTCTCGGTTTCCGCCTCTAAGAAGGAGAGAACAGGACGGCCCCATGGAGAGTTTCTGTGAAGGTTAAACAGGGGGAGACACATGCGACACACGGTGAATGGATGCCAAACACAGGCCAGCCAGTTTCACCATCGCTCAGAAAGCCTTGGGAGAGCGGTAGCAGTCTCGAAGATCCAGCCCCACGTGGTGCAGTGCGGCCCAGCAGGCTCGCCTGTCCCCACCCAGACTCTGGCCACGCTACCCTCCTGGGGGGCCTCGCCAGCCCTTCTCCCTGCCCCCACCCAGACACTGGCCACGCTACCCTCCTGGGGGGCCTCGCCAGCCCTTCTCCCCGCCCCCACTCATTCGCAACAGCTACCGCATCTGGGCCTGCGTCAGGCCCCACAGTAACCATTTTATAAAGTCATCTAGTCGCCAGAGGGCTTTAGGCTGCAAGGGAAACTGAGGTACTGAAATGTCTAATCCTCGTTCAGACGCATGCTGCTGGTAAGTGACATTAGACATTGAATCCCAGTCATCCCTCTAGACTTCCCCATAGCTGCCTCACCAGGAACTGTAATTAGCTGGTGTGTTTACTCATCTGTTGACCTGTTTCTTATTGCCGACCCTCCCTGTGCTCCCAAATGTTTTCCCCACATGGACAAAGGCCAGGAGTGTTTGTCACTGCCGTATCCTCACCACCTGGCACAGAGCACCTGCTCCATGTTCAGTGGGTGCCACTCAAAGCCGAAACCACCCGTCCCCACCCCCGTGACCCTTGACCAGAGCAGGCCGGCCACTCAGCACACACCCCCGTCCACCATCTCTAGTCCCTGCTCCTTCCCTTGGTCGTCCACCCGCCCACGCCCACCTTGGCAGTCTTGATGATCTCAGTGAAGTTGTCCATGATGGACTTGATGTCGTCCTTGAGCCGCTTGTTGTAAGACTGTAGCAGTGTCTCCTTGCTCTGCGGCAGGGCTCTCTGCTGGGCCATGGCGGGGACCTCAGGCGGCGCAGGGACAGAGATCTGGGGCCACCAGTCGCCACCTGGGAGCCAGAGTCCGGGTGAGCGGAGCCAGCCTCAGCCGCCCAGCCCCCCAGCAGAAGTGGGATCTCGGGCGAGGCCCTCTCCGTCAAACACCCCTGTCCCACCATCCACACACAAGCACACTGCGGGGGCTCGCGTCCCGACCGCTCAAGGACGAGGTCCGCGCCCTCCCCGGCGCCTCCGCCGGAGCGCCCCTCCGACTCTACCGCCACCGCTGCGCCCACGGCCCGCTCGCTCGGGGTAGGGGGTTGGAGGCTAGGCGGGGCCACCCTCCCTCCCCGCGCCGGGAGCCTTGCGGCTGCGCGCTCCCGACAGGCTGGCCTGGCCTGCGCGCCGCCGACCGACGGACCTCGCGGCCTTGGAGCCCGTTATGGGGAGGGTCCCACCCGAGAAAAGACGGCGACCCGCTCCGCCGCCCCCACCTGGTCCGCAGAGCCCGGGGCGACGGGCACTTGGCCCGGGCGGGGTGGAGACAAGCGCGCGCCCCTCCCTGTAAGACCTGACTACCCGCCGCCGTCTACACGGCGCTCACGCCCGGGCCGACAAGCCGCTGTAGGCGCGGTAGGCACCGCCCTCGGTCGGAGGCGGGCGAGAGCGGTCCTGTTGCTTTAAATCCGAAGTCCCGCGCAGGCGCCAGTTCTCGCGATCTCTGAGGTTCCCTACATATTACCCACAATTCTCTTTTCCTTTCTCTCTTCTCCAGCCATCCAAGATGGTGAGTGTTACTACGGTTCTTGGTCGAGCTGGGTCAGGGTTTTATCCACCGCCATCCTCTCCGGGGCGTCACCGTGCGGGTGGTCCCTCCACCGCGCGGCGCTAGGGGAGCCCCGCGGGGCCTGGCGGGATGGCACTGGGCCGGGTAGGATCCCGGCGGCTGGGTCGGGGGGTGGGGAGAGGAGGGCTGCGGCGCGGAGCGCAGCGCCGCAATGCGGGCTCGGAGCGACGGGGCTGAGGCGCTGCAACGCCCTGGGGGCTGCCCCGGCGGCCTTGGGCGAGAAAGGTGCCGAGTCCACCAGTGCTGATTGTGGAGCCTGCCGTACGCCGTGCTCCTAGAGACCGGTCGCGTAGTTTTCGGACGCGGCGGGCGCGGCCACCCCGGTGGTGCAGGTGATGTGAAGAGTATTTGTCGTCTGAACGATGGTGAGGACGCTGCTAACCACCGAGATCGCTGATGCACACGGGCGGTCGCCGGACTCGCCGCTGGGCGGCCGGGGCGCCTTCGGAGCAGCGCGTGCGGGGGCGCGGGGTTGACCCGGGTGTCCCTTCTCGCTTAGCCGAAAGGGAAGAAGGCCAAGGGGAAGAAGGTGGCCCCGGCCCCGGCTGTCGTGAAGAAGCAGGAGGCCAAGAAGGTGGTCAATCCCCTGTTTGAAAAAAGGCCCAAGAACTTCGGCATCGGTGAGTGAGGAGGAGAGGACAGGCGGCGGCGGTGGTGGTCTGTTCGCAAAGAAAAGCGGCAGTGTGCTTAGCAGAGGGTCGTGTGCTGGCTCCGTTAGTAGGTTTCGGCGCGTGCGGGGTTCTCCCGGGCAGGGATGTGGGTAACGGTGGTTCAGGGTGCGTGGTCTCCGGTGTCAGCTCTCCGCCGGGATTGGGCTTGGCCGGCGGGAAAGCAGCGCTCAGCGCAGGCGCGTTGACCGCTGCCCTGGCAGCCGCTGGGCCGCTTGTGGGACGAGCAGGGAGGGTCGCCAGGTGTTTGCGTGCAGATGATGTGAACGAATATTTGCTATCTGAGAGATGGTGATGACGCTTTAAACCACCAAGATCGCTGATGCACCTACACCCTCCTCTGAGTGGCGCCAAACACCAGCTTGACCTGGAGTTTGAGCCTCACTAACAGCGCTGCCCGTAATTTCTCAGGACAGGACATCCAGCCCAAGAGGGACCTCACACGCTTTGTCAAGTGGCCCCGCTACATAAGGCTGCAACGGCAAAGGGCTATTCTCTATAAACGTCTTAAAGTGCCACCTGCGATTAACCAGTTCACCCAGGCCCTGGACCGCCAAACAGGTGAGGCTCTGTAAACCAGCATGGAGTCTGCGTTTCCTGGGCACTTAGTGCCCAACTGAGGTCTCTAAGGAGCTCTGGGTATTTCCAGCAAATTGGGTTACTAGAAACTTAGGTTCTTTTCTGGTTTCTAGACCGTGAAAGTGGTGTAGCTGAAGTGATGGCGTACGTGGTCTGAGATTTTGTTTCTTTACGTTCATTTATTTTTTGAGAGCACGCTTCTCATGCACAGGCAGGGAAGGGGCAGAGAGGGAGAGACTGAATCCCAAGCAGGCTACATGCCATCAGCACAGAGCCCTGTTGAGAGCTTGAACTTACAAACTTGGAGATCACGATCTGAGCCAGGATCAAGAGGCTGACAACTGACTGTGCCGCCAGGTGCCCTGTGGTCTGCTATGATAGCATTCAGGACAGAGACCTAGAGCGTTCTGTTGAGGAGCGAAGATCAGAGTTTGAAACGCACCCCTAAACCGACAATTGTTGTTGCAGCTACTCAGCTGCTTAAGCTGGCCCACAAGTACAGGCCGGAGACCAAGCAAGAGAAGAAGCAGAGACTGCTGGCCCGGGCAGAGAAGAAGGCTGCTGGCAAAGGAGATGTCCCCACCAAGAGGCCGCCTGTCCTTCGAGCTGGTGAGTGGGTCCTTCCTTAAGAGAGGGTGAGCGGTGGGGCAGGCTGTTGGCAATGATGCATGAATTTCTTCACCTGGAAACACTGTGGAGAGCAAAATGCGAGCTTTTTAACCCTGAGCCACAGCTGGGCCCATAGAACTGCTTTTGTGACCCGAGCAGCCCCTGTGGACTGCTCACGCAAACGGTTGGTGTGTTCCAGGGGTTAACACCGTCACCACCTTGGTGGAAAACAAGAAGGCTCAGCTGGTAGTGATCGCACATGACGTGGACCCTATTGAGGTACGTGTTAATGGTTTCTAAGCGTTGTCAGTTAGATTGGGCCCTGCGGCAGTACTGGGAAGACTGTAAGGAGTAAGCTGGAATTTGGCTTGTCAGGCCAAAGTGCTTTCCATTGAGGACAGTGCTGACCGGGGGTCCAGTGGACCATAGCCATTGCAATGATGTGGATTTCTCACTGAATTCAACCTTGAAGTGCAAGACATGAGCTTTTTAACCCTGGGCAGTTGGCTAAGTTAGCTTTTAAATTGCTGCTTTTGGTCAGTGTACACTCTAGAGCTGATGCTGTTTTCCAGCTGGTCGTCTTCCTACCTGCCCTGTGTCGTAAGATGGGGGTTCCCTACTGCATCATCAAGGGGAAGGCCAGGCTGGGGCGACTGGTCCACAGGAAGACCTGCACCACTGTCGCCTTCACCCAGGTTAACTCGTGAGTATGCACAGTGCCCCCAAACTCCAGCTGGCAGCAGAGGTCAGGCGCTCCTCTCTCCCAGGACGTCCCATTTCTCAGGATTCGTTTAACGCTCTACCTTATTAAAGCAACACATTCACCTGGATCTTTGCCGATGATGGTTACGAATTTCTTCACCTGAATAAGCCATGTGGTCATGTTGTATCTGAGGCAGAGGCCTTGTGTTTGGGATACAAACGAAGTCATTCCTGTTTTCTGGAAAGGTAACCAAGATGGTGATGACCCACATTTACCCCCTGCTTTCTTAGGGAAGACAAAGGAGCTCTGGCTAAGCTGGTGGAAGCTATCAGAACCAATTACAACGACAGATACGATGAGGTGAGCAGCAGCAGGACACAACGCTGGGGGAAGCCAGGCCCGTCTTCAGGGGGACGGGCTGCCTCCAGCGCAGTCCTCCTGGATCAGGGACTTGGAAGAGCCAAGCAGAAGACCTAGCGTGCTCTGAGAGCCTCAGAACAGCAGCCCGCACCAACTGCCTCTCTTTGTCCTTGCAGATCCGCCGCCACTGGGGTGGCAACGTCCTGGGTCCGAAGTCAGTGGCTCGCATCGCCAAGTTGGAGAAGGCGAAGGCTAAAGAACTGGCCACCAAACTGGGCTGAGTGGGCACTGCTGAGTTTTCTGTACATAAAAGTAATAAAAGGCTCTTTCAGCCTGTGCTGATCGGTGTTTGGAGTGGAGTGTAATCTTTTGTCTTCCTACACGTGTTCCTGGTGGCGGCAAGGTCCTTGACCGGCGTAGGGCTGGCTGGAGTGGCGGTAAACCGCTGTGTAAGGGTTGTGTTGATGGTTTGGAAAAAGCAGCATTGAAACTGTTGGCTCACATACAACCCAAGCCTGGAGTTGATGATCAGCCAGTTAACTGACACAGGTAGAGAAGACAGGTACGGTACAAAGTGCGATGTAGAGATTTATTTACTTATGCCAATAGTGCCTGATCCCACGTGAAAACAAATCTCTGGAAAACAGCCGCTTCCTCATAACTTAGGGAAAGGGCTACATCTCTCACACACCAGGGGTCCGATGTAGGAATTTCTTAAACCACAGGTATGATGTAGCTGCACAGAGTCCATACCTTAGGTCAAAAAGATGAACAGTCAGGGTCCTGGGGGGGGTAGAGGAGGGGGGACAGCAAGGGAGCAGGTGAGGACTCACCAGGTGATGATGTACTGCATGTGCTCATTCCTCAGAGTGACTCGGGTTTGCCCTCCGACAGGTCCTCCGGGGACTGTGCTCTCTGCAGAGACCCTGGGCTCAGTCCACAATCCCACCACCACCACCACCAGCTGCTTAGCTCACGTCTCCCTGCGGCAGCCTGGCCAGCTATTCCCTTGGCACCTCCTGGAGTTCTTGAGAGCTATGGTTTTTGTGTGGCCCAAAATTCAGTACGGGCCTTGCAGTTGAAACCAGCCCTGGGCTGCCTCTTTCCAAACATATGTCCCCCTTCCCCCAACACCTACTAGAGAGTAAGCAACAGGAAATAACTAGAAGATTTCCAGGGTTAGGAGGAAGTTAGAACAGAGTATTTACAAAAAAGCTACTTGATCTAGGATGAGCTGATCACAACGTACGGAAGTCAGCATCAATGAAGATGGGGTCTGCGCCCGTGAGCCTGGCCATGGCCTCCAGGTCCCGGTAATGCCAGTGGTTTCTTTCGGGATTGTTCTCAGGGACAAAGGGCTTCCTGGTTTCTGTCAGCCTCACCATCCCAACTAGGTCCACTTCTCCCTCAATCTATAAAGGAAAATGTGAGATTGCTCCTTAAGGCCTGTGGTTTCTATAGAGGCCTGCTCACAAAAAAGCGTTCTTGCTTCTTACCTGGCCTTTCTGCCGCGTATCTGGATTCACTTTCTTCCTGGGGACAAACCCTCTATTTACCAGGATGGTGATTCTGGAGTAACAGGAGGATGCGCTCAGGTGGGGAAGGATTTCTGAATAAAGACTTAAGTCTCTGGGACAACAAGCCTGTGCCTGGGGCGCGTTCTAAGCAGCGAGGCTCGGGGCAGATGTGCCCCCGGGAAGGCCGCTGTCCAGCTGTGTCCTGACTGGCAGGACACCAACTCTGAAGGCAGATCTCCAGGGTCCCTGGTACACACCCTGCATCCATCTCTGCTTCCTTTCTTGGGCCTCACCCCTGCAACATCCAAGCCGTAAATGACCCTCTCCCACAGAGTTCTGACATCCACCTCTCCCTCTCACAAGGCAGCTGTGGCCTGTGTACCTGCCTCCAATATCCCCTTGGGGGGGTGGGTGACACAGAGCAGCCTGCTGGAGACCCTCTCAGACCTGAAAACCGGAAGTTGCTCTAGTCACCAAGAGTGCAGCGACCCCTTGCTGTGCAGGCCATTTCCTCTGCCTGCACGTGGCCCAAACAGTTCCCTGGGAAGCCTTCCCTGAGCGGACCCCTCCCTGCTGCACCGCCACCATTTAACGCGTGGGCCTAGTTCTCCAGAGTGGTGGATTTCATTCGCCTCTTCTGAGAGCTTAGCCTACGGAAATTATTCAGGAAGACGTTAAATGAATCGCTTAACGCCAGAAGTACGAATTCCCATCTCTTTCAAGGAACTGAATGCGGCTTCCTGGGTATCCTGGATTCCCGGAGGCTGGGAGTTGAGAGATGAAAGTCGGTGCATCCCTGCCTGTCCTACTCACCCCAGCTCAGTGCAGCGGAAGGGGGTGACAACGTAGGCCCCGCTCTCTGGCGAGGAAGAGAGGCGGCCGGCCTCCCGGGCCTCCCGGGCCGGGTCCACCATCGTCCGAGGCATCATGTACAGCTCCTTGGAGTGGTCAAAGTGCCCCCTGACCCGCACTGGCCTGTACTCCAGGTTCTTCAGTTCCATCGGGCTACAGGGCAGTGGGAAGAAGTGAGGCCCAGTAAGACCAGGCAGGGAGCCAAAGCCTGTCAGGGCCGCACGTCACGAATACAGCAAGCCTGCTCGCCCGAACCAGACCCGTTCCTCCAGGACAGCACGTCAACACGAGGGGGAGAGGCAGCAGAATCATTTAGGAGACCTGAACCTGCTCTCCTGCCGACACTCGACACGGGGGCACGATGCCCTCGCCACCAGGGAAGAATCACTGCTCCGGGGGGCCCATCAGCACCGCACCCCCATTGGTGCGATGGGCCTGAAAAACGGTGAGACCCCGGATCACAGATCTCTTTCTGAATGTGTCATGCCGCCTCCCAAGGGTGGTCAGGAAGCCCATTAGGACAACTCATCTTGAGGGCTCCCGTCTGAGGGTCAGGGCGGCAAGCAGATGCAGCCAGGCCCCGCTGCTGACCCCGAGTGAGGCCAGTCCCAGGTGGGCCGCCCCACACTCACTCTGCTGGCAGAGGGATGGGCTCGGCCATAACTCTGGACTCGAGCTCCGCTATCAGCTGCAGCTTCCACTTCCGACGCTGGACCTGTGGAAACAGCACACCTGAGCGGATGGCAGAAAGTCAAAAGCTCAGAGCCACCAGCGGTGCCTGGGTGGCTCAGTCGGTTAAGCATCCGACTAAGGCTCGGTCATGATCTCACCATGTCTGTGCTGACAGCACAGAGCCTGAAGCCTGCTTTGGATTCGGTGTCTCCATCCTTCTCAGTCCCTCCCCCACTTGCACGGTCTCTCTCACAAAAATAAAAAGAGGGGGAAAAAAGCTCAGAGCCACCAGAGCTAGAGGCCAGTGTTTACCTGCCAGGTCCCCAGGCCAAAGGCAGTCACGGGAACGAGAAGCAGGAACCACTGGAGAGAGGAGCCGTCCTCCGCTTTCGTGGCAGGTGCTTCGGCTGCAGAACTGCCACCCCTGCTTGGGCTCCAGGGCACCCCTAGGACGGTTTACAACCCTGGTGTGGGGTCAGAAGCCCCCCCACAAATAGAGCTGGAGCAGCCTATTTCTCAAGGAGACTCGAGCACTACTGCCCGAGAGTGAACAGACCGGCCAGCGGCCAGCAGCACCTGCCCGGCTCCTAAACCAGCCCTCAGCACGAGCATGCTCCCTGGAGGTTTACTGACTGCATAAGCACGGCCTAGGCCTTAGTCCTGCCTCTGCCACCAACCACGACCCTGGGTAACCACCGAGTGCCTTTTACACGACACTCTGCCGAGTACTCCGTTGCACTAAGAGCACCCGCTAAGCAGAGGCAGAGGCGCGACCAACTCGGGAAAGGGGCTCACGGAGCTCTCCCAGCAGCTCTTCGGGTTCACTGCTCGTCAGTTCTAAAGGGAAAGTGTATTTGAGCTGGCAGAGTGTGAGCCGCATCAAAGGAGGGCACCGCGCGCGGCGCGGGGGTAAGAAAGCACGCCTGGAGCAGCGTTCCACGGTACCCTTCCTTCCTACACAGAGCGCAACACGCACGTCGTGGCTGCGCTCTCTAGGGCCCCGGCCACCGGCCACCCGGGTTTCAATCTTGGGACGGCCCCTCATCAGCCCGCTGAGGCGCTGGGAAGTGACTGCCCGTCCCCGGCCAGGGGTGACTCGGGAGTGCGAGAGCGGACGGCCCGCGGGCCACCTCGGCAGAGAGGCACGCCTGCGCTCGGGCGCCAATTCGGAGCCCCTCTCAGTGCCTGCGTCCCCCCCCCGCCCCGTTCCCAGGTCACACCCGGGCGAGTCCTCACCTGGGCGCAGGGGGCCCGCAAGGACGCTCCTCCAGACCGCGCGCGCCGGGGCCTGCGGAGACGGAAGGGCTGGCTGAGCGGACCCAAGCCGGGGCGCGGGTCCCCTCAGCCCGCCCGCCACGCGCCCGCCCTGCGCCCCGCTCACCGGCGCCGGCCGCGCAACCCGCAACGCCAGCCACCGCGCCGCCGCCGCCATCGCCCCGCCGGCGCTTCCGGGCCGGGAGGCATCTGCTTCCGGGACGCCGCCGAGCCCCGCCCCCGGCCCACGTGGGGCGAGCGGCGCCCGCTTCCAGCTGCGAGGGCGGTCGGGCCATGGGCGAGCCGCCGGCGGAGGTGCTCGCCTTCCTGCGCGAGCACCCGAGTCTGCGGCTGGAGCCCGGCGCCGGCAAGGTCCGCGGGGCCGGAGGGCGAGGCGCGGGGCTGCTCGGTCGGCCCCCGCACCTCCTCACCCCTTCTCCCGCCGTCCCGCCCGCAGGTGAAATGCGCTCTCACTGGCCACGAGCTGCCCTGCCGTCTGCCCGAGCTCCAGGTCTACACTCGCGGCAAGAGGTACAGGCGGCTGGTCCGCGCCTCTCCGGCCTTCGACTACGCGGAGTTCGAGCCGCACATCGTGCCCAGCACCAAGAACCCGTACGTGGGGAGGGGGGCGCGCGCCGGCTACTGCGGGAGGGGCCCCGAGTGGGGACAGGTCCAAGCGCCGAGTCTGGCCGCTGTCGCGGGGTAGATTCGGAACCCCGACCCCTCCCCACTGGCTGCGCGGACCTTCGTAACTAAGTGTTAGGAGATTCGACATCCGGGTTGGAGGCTAGATTCCCAGGTGAGCCCCCTCCGTGGTGCGTGTTTGCTTGTTGCAAAGCTGAGGCGTGTTCCCTGAGCTTCTGAATGCGGTCAGTTCCGAGATTTAAGAAGCACTTTGGTGTAGCTGAACGTGTACGTTGACGGGGGTAGTTGTAAAAGAGGGGCGGGGGGATGCCCCCGTTCTGGCCCTTTGCCAGGCCAGGTCTTCGCTTGCACCCCCATGTGCAGGAGGAGCAGGTGTGATGACCAGGCCTGTGTTCCAGGTAAACTTTGAGAGGTCCCGGTCCTCCTGGGGCGGTGGTTCTCCACCCCGCTTGCAGGATGGAATTGCTTTCGCGCTTTTAAGAACTTTGATGCCCAGTCGGCTTCCGGGACTTCTTTTGTCCAGTTCTGGGGATGATTGCAAGATGCAGCCGTGGTTGGAGAGCCACTGGTCCAGGTCCTTGCGAACGTCCCTGGCAGCCGGGGTTTGCTTGCCTGTCCCCTAGGTACCAGCTGTTCTGCAGACTCACCATGCGGCACATCAACAAGGCCCCAGAGCATGTACTGAGGCACACCCAGGGCCAGCGGTACCAGAGAGCTTTGCGGGAATGTAAGTAGCCGTGGGCGGGCGCAGCCTGCCTCAGTTTACGGGTGTTATGGGTGCATGCCTGCCCTTCCCCAGGACGAAGGCAGAAGTGGTGTGTCGTTCACCCTTTGGCAGTAGCTGGTGGTGCACCGGGCCCAGCCCGGGTGGAGGGGTGGTGGCGGAGACCCATGTAAAGCAGGCAGCGGACTCCGACCTAACTACAGGCTAGCGAGTGCTGTGAAGGACGTGCCGAGGGCCACCAGGAGGCCCTGGGGAGGTTGGGTTTCTGGGCTGAGACTTTAGGGGACATAGGGAGTAGAGGCAAGAGTGCTCCCTTTAGGAGAAAGACTCAGGCAAGGTAGAGGCAGAAACACACTTGGCTGTGGGTGGTCCTGAAGGACGGCCACTGTGCCACCATGAAGGTGGGGTCGGCAAGGGAGGTGTGGACAGGACCACATGAAGTGGGGATGCATGCAAAGGACTGAAGCAGGGACTGGCACAGTCACCGTGCGTGTCAGGGTCGCTGTGGCTCTTGAGGACGGGGTGGGAAGGAGTGGAGAAGGGGATCCTTGGTGGCTGCGCAGCCAGCTGAAGGTGACGGTGGCTGGGGCTGCCAGGTGCTGGCAGGAAGACTTGGACAGGTTGTCACTGTTGTGGGGGTTGGATCGGTAGGTGAGGCAGTGAGGGAGAGGAAGAAATCCGCTGTGACTCCCAGATTCCTGGCTCGAGAACTGGGGTGCTCTAGGAGAGCGGTAGCTGATTCACAGGCTTTGTGGGGAAATGAAGCGTTCTCTTCAATGTGGGTCAGGGCAGGTGGCTGTTGCATGGGCCAGCGCTCGGATGACGCGCACCGCTGACACCAAGCGGCATTTGCGTCCACAGAGCCACAGAAGAGGGGCCTGGCCGGGCCTGAGGAGGGAAGAGCCCCAGAGGGGTGAGAAGCAGACGGGGGGGGGGGGGTTGTCAGGGCAGAGGTTTCAAGGAGAAAGTGGTAGAGTCTTTTCAAATGCTCCTGGAGGGAAGGTGGGGATGGAGCCCGAAGGGAGGGCCAGGTGGGGCAGGGCCAGGTGCCTTTGGGTATGGACTGATAGGCGAGATGAGGGAGAGAACTCCGAAGGCTGTTTCCCCAAGAAGAAATGAGGCCCAGTCTTCGCCCAAGGGCAAAAGTGAAGGACACCTCAGAGGATCCCAAGTAGGCACAGAGCCTGGGGGCTTTTTCGGGTGGGCAGGAAGGTAGGGGCTGGGGGCTTTTCCCCAGTACGAGACTCCTCCTGATGCTGGAGTGTGTGGCTCAGAGGACCCATGGCCGAGAGGAGCAGAGCCTGGCAGCGAGGGATGTGGCCGGGGGTGCTGAGGGGAGGTACCAGGCGCAGGCTGTGCGGGGCCCCGGAGTGAGCAGCAGAGATGAGGCCGTGACTCAGAGGCCCGGGGCTGGTCCCCTTCCCCCTTCCGGGAGTGCACTAGACAGGAGACCCCTGCCCGCAGGGGGCCCCCTTCAACAACCAGCCCCCCCCCCCCCTGCCCCCAGTGCCACCCTGCCCCTCATCAGGTTTTGGTCAGGATCCGCCACGCTGGCCATGTGGCCTCCCTAGGAGGCCTCATCCCTGCTCTGGGCAGGGTGAGCAAGGGCCAAGCTCCAGCTCCCGCCCCGGGGTGGGGGCCCGACACGGCCCCACGTCTTCTCATGCCTCGGCCCACGCTCCCCCTGGCACTTCCTGCCAACGCCACGTTTTACCCAGCAGAGTGGGGTGCGGGGTCCCCAGTGGAGCTGGTCTCTGCTCTGGAGGCCTGAGGCACAGACACAGCGTGCTGGCCCTTCCCCCAGATGAGAAGTGTCAGAAGCAGGGTGTGGAGTATGTGCCTGCCTGCCTCCTGCACGGGAGGAGGAAGAGGAGGAGGGGCGACCAGCTGGACGGCGCCGGGCTGCCTCGCCAGGGACAGGCCTTCTGGGAACCTTCGTCCAGCGAGGAGGGCGCAGCTGCAAGTGACAGTGACGACAGTATGGCAGACCTGTACCCGCGTGAGTGGGACTGGCCTCCTTCCCCCCCACCCTGTGTGCTCCCCCTCAGCCCTGCACAGACGGGGACCCGAACCTAAAACTGCCCATCCCTCCGTCCCTCCCAGCCGAGTTGTTCACCAAAAAGGACCTGGGAGGCACTGAGCACAGGGACAGCCCTGAGGACTTTCTGACAGAGGGGGAGGACGAGGAGCCAAGGTGCCCCACGGAGCCAGGCCCCGGGGGCGGAGAAGAGGCGCAAGGGGCCCGGGAGCTGGTCCTCAAGCGCAGGAAGGTGAGTTGGCAGCTTCCTCTGCTGATGGGTCTCGGGCAAATAAGACGCGAAGCTAAAGCTAACGTTTCGCAAGTAAACTAGAAGCTGAGGCTGCCCTGACCTGATGGGGCTGGGGGCTGGGAAGGTCTGAGAGGGGCGTGCCCGGCAGGGGACCCGTGGGAGGGGCTCGTTACTGCCTCCGTCGCCCTTGGCAGCTGAGCAGGCTCAGGGCCACAGATCCAGGGCTCTCGGGAGGTTGGGGGGCATGGCGTTGTGGGGACACGGCAGGTAGACAGCTGGCCTGAATCAGGGGCGCCCCTCGCAGGCCCCCGTCCTCTCGGACCGGGCTGGCTCACTAATTGGAACTCCTTGTTCATGTTCCAGAAGCAGTTGGGCTCGTCGAAGAAGTTTACAAGTCGTCACCGTAGACCCAGAAGCTTCAACTCTTTTAAACAGTCAGGTTAATAAATGGCTGCTGGAGAGAAGCGCGTGTTGGAAGCTCTTCCAAAGCCCTTCAGGGACTCGAGCCCGTGTCCGCCTCATGCTGCCTGCCGTGCACCCTCTTAACTGACGGGGTGTCCCAGGGCCTTCTCCCTTGGCTCCAAGTTCGCTGCCCACAGGGTTGGGGCTGGGAGGCTGTGCACGGGCATCGGGGCCACCTCGCCCATCCACAGGAAGCAGCAGGGGCCCCGAGGGAAGAATTCGGCCCAGATGCAGCTTCTCAGTGGTCCTTGGCGAAGCCTAGAGGGTCCGGCCGCCTGGCTCGGCATCCGAGGGGAGGCCTGGCCAGGCCCCACCCCAGCTGCCCAACACCAGAGGTCCACGCTGCATACAACAAATGCCATTATTTATTTTGATGTTTCCAAAAATCAAAACGTTTTCAAACACAACTAAGATATAAAATACAGCATAAAATGAGATTTATACCTATTTCCCACATAAAGCCAAAAATTTCTCAGAAACTGTTTTGCCAAAGCCAATTAGTAGATGGTGTTTTCCTCTCCTCCCTGTGAAGGCATCTACCCGTCCCCAGGTGCTAGCCCGCCGAGGGCTGGGGAGGCCCAAGCAACCTCCTCCAGCATCGAGGCTGACCCCTGACCGCACCCCTCGGCCTCTGGGGTCATACTGTTTCTACAGACCAACAGAGGTCTCATCAGCACAGAGCCGAGGACCCGTACCCTGTCAAGAGGTGTCCCGGAGGAACAGCCTTGGCTGAGTGTCAATTGATAGGACTGTGGTGCTGTGCTGACGGGCAAGGGGCTGGGCTGAGCGGTGGCCCCAGGGCAGACACACAGTCAAAAGCCCCCCCTGTGGTGAGCGTCCTAGCGGTGGGGAGTAGAAAAGTCCTCCCCGTCCATCCCTGCACAGAGGCCATTGTTTCCCAAAGGCCAGAGGTGGTTTGGGGCCGGGGGAGGTTTGGGAGCATCTGGGGCCAAGCCTCCAATGGGGCTGGGGTGTGGGCACTCCCCTCGGGTTTGGTAGGTCTGGGCTGCAGAGCAGAGTAAGGTTCTAGGAGCCGGGAGGCAAAAGCGGGGTGGGTCCCTGGGTTCATGGGTTCCCTGGCCCCCGCCTGGCTGGTAAATGTGGCTCCTGGCTCGGGAGGGCCCTCAGCTTGCACATCTAGCAGTGAAGCAGGAGAAAGGATGAGCTCCAGGCAGTCCTCGTTCTAGCTTGGTCACCCTGCTCCCCACTCCAGAGGGTGTGGGGGAGGACGGGGCGGGGGGAGGCACAGATGGTCCTACTCCCCCCTCACGGCCGCCGCTACGGCGCGGACGAGCGGAGCAGGGCAGCAGGCACTCACACCCCCAGGAGGAACGCAGTATAAGGCAATGTGAGAAAACTTTAAATACAGGATCAAGATCCAATCGGTAAGGCATCACGAATCATAGAAAGTAATTTGGGCTGCGTTCAGCATAGCAAAGACCATCTGAGCAAGCCACAGCCTCGTGTCACGGCTGCGCAGCTTAGGAAGAGTCCCTCGAGCTAAAGGAGAACCAAGCGGGGCGCTTGGCCAGGTCGGAGCCGCAGCGGCAGCCCAGGCTCCTTGTGAAGACGGGTGAGGTCACTGGTCTGAGAGCCCGCTTTGTTGCCACCCTGCCCTGCGAGGCTGCTACTCGTCCCACGCCCCTCAGGGGAGCCAGCTTGCACACATGTGGCCAGGCCAGGGTCGGAGCGAGGGTCCCTGTGGGCTCTGGGTGCACCTGGGAACTTCAGCTCCGCCGTCCCCACCTAGAGCCACCGAATCTCCCGGGGGGATTACCCCACAGAAACCGCTGCACCGACCCGAGCCAGTCTTCCAACGAGTGAGTGACTCCCACTGTGAACAGCAGCCTTGGCACCGCCGCCCCCCCCCCCCCAGCACTGCTTCGTTCTTTGGGTTTGGGTCTCTCCAAATGCCGTCGTTATCCCTGCAGGTAGTACAACGCGGGGTGGGGATCACTCGGAGCAGCGTGTGTGATGCTGGGCTGGGCCATCCCGAATCAATTTTAGCTAAAAACGTAAACTTAAAAAACAGTAAGAGGGAGACCGCTTTGAATGATACACCAATGTATCTGCTCACAGTACAGCTTGAAGGCCCCCCACCCACAAAACAGAAACAAGAATGGGAACCGAGGCCACAGCCCAGCAAGCTGCTCTCAGGAAGCCGAGGCCGCGCCTGGGGAAGGGGGGCGCCACCCACCCCGACGGTCAGGTGCTAGGCTGTGGGTCCAGAGCAGATTTAGCCGCCAAATTTCAGGTGTCTGCAAATAAATTCTCAAAACATCTGTGCCTTTACCAAGGGAGGGAAGGGAAGAGGACACATAAATGCTGGCAGTTTTGTCGAATCCACCCCGAACCAGTCCTCAATGGCCACGGGTCCTAGCCAGGCAGGGAAGGGGTCTGTTACCACTCTTTCTTCTTCTCGTCCATGGAGACGCCCCCGGGGCCCAGGGCTACCACGAGGAGCAGGCCTCCGATCACCGACATGGTCTGGAAGAAGTCGTATTTCAGGAAGTCATGCATGGGCTTATAGACGGGAATGGTCCAGAAGGCGTTGAAATACACGTTGATGGCAAACAGCCACACAACAAGAGTCAAAGCGGCCAGCTTGGTTTTAAAACCGATGGCCACTAAAATCATCAGAGCTGTGCCCACGATGTTCTGGAGAATCTGCATAGATTAAAGGATAAGGAACAAAAAACAGGTAAGGAAGAGGAGCAATCCCAACTGCCCTTGTCACCGCAGTGCGTGTCAGGGTGACGGGTGTGCGTTCAAGTGAGGAATAAAGACAGGGCGCGAGGGGTGGCAGATACAGCAGCCTTCAGTGGGCAGGCTGCAATTTACCAGGACACACTCAGGCCCAGCCCGCGGGCCTCGAGGCCACCCAGGTCGTCCCCAGGACTTGTTACGAGCGGGCTCCCCACTCCTGCGGCGCCAGGTGCCCCTCCTGGGAGCCCTTCCTGGCCAGGGCGCCCAGCCAGCTCTGAAGATAGGCCTTGTAAGCTCCTGGGGAGGGACCCCGCCACATGCACCGTGCACGATAATGTGTGAGTGGCGGACAGCGAAAGAACCGCGAGGCTGTAGAGAGCCTGGGTGGACCACCTGGAGGCGAGCACACCGGGTGCCAGGACCTCAGTGAGTAAGGCAGACTCTGGACTTCCTTTGTCAGCTCCAGGCCCACAAGAGCTTGCTGGGTTTTTACTCCTTTTAATAGGATCAGACATTCGCTTCCTTTGAGCCAATTCATCCCAACAGCCCCTGGACTAGACCCCATGCACAACGGGGAAGAGAGATCAGGGCCCCTTTCTGAAGGGCAGGAGACCAGACCCGTTTACGCAAATGGAGACGCTTACCGAGAAGAAGCTGGCATCAAAGTGAAGGAGCGTCATGAACATCAAGACCAGCAGAACCCTGCCTCCGAGCTGCATGTACTGTTTGGGGGAGCTCTCGCGCATGGTGGGGACTCCTGCGAACATGCTCTTCCCTTCGGAACGGGATTCCGCCAAGAGCAGCAACAGGCCTCCTCCCAGGGCCAGGTTCCTGAGGACAGAAATGCCAGTTGAGTTGCCAGGGCTCAGCAGGCACGACGCACGCCTGTCAGACTGGGTCGGGAGGCCTCAGCGGGAGCACAGGAAGGGAGGGCCCTTAGGTCACTCTCTCCAAACCGTGCCAGACCTGCTGGGTGTGAATCCACAGGACCGCAGCCGGAGTCACACCTGCAAAGGCCTTCCACGGCCCAAGACGCAGACGGGCCTGTTCGGCCGAGCAGTGACATGAACCTGAACACACTTGTAGCCCATCTTGGCCTTGGCTCTGCTGTCGACCAGCTGGGTCGCTGTGAGCAAATGCTGTTGCTCTGGCCCTTCCTCCCTCCCCGGTGAGCCCGGGGTTGGGAGAGATGGCTTCATTCTCACCCGTGCCCTGGTGGCAGCGGGGAGCCTCCGCCAACACCTTCTACCGACTCCCAAGTGCGCCTGGGCGCAGAGTGCACTCCCGACTGCTAGCCACTGAGTGTAGAGACAGACACAACAAGTAAGCTCAGCACGTGAAGCACACGTACCTCATCAAAAACTTCAAGTCCCACAGGATGCTGTAGGCGATGGTCTGAAGGGGACAGAGAAGAGAGAAGACAGAAACTTGAGTCTCGTGTTTCCAAATGCGTTTGGATTGTACACAGAACGGTGGTAGGCAATCCTTCTACCGGGCGTGGGAGTGGAACACACACGGAACAGGTCAGGAGGCCGGGGCAGCTCCGAGCTCAGCGCCCGGGCTCAGCGCTCCTCGGGGCGCACTGACCAGCCCAGGCCTGCGGAACGAGCACCTGGTCCCAGGGAGCCGGGCCCGCGAGGAGCTGACACGGCGCCCGAGAGCTCCGGTCCAAGTGCACGCGGCTCATCTGGCCAGCTGGGTGTTCGGGAGGGAAAGCATAAGACAGCGTCCTGGCTGCAGGCAATCTTGTCACCTCTCCCCGTCAGAGGAAACTCGGGAAGGTGGCAGGGAGGTGGGCGGCCAGAGCTTGGCACCTTCTCAGGGGCCCCGTCCTCTCCAGCTCTGCTGAGCTCGCACTCAGGAAAATCCAGTGACTTCTCAGGAAAGAAAAGGAGACCCAGGCAGAGACACAGGGGGAGTGAAGCCGAATCTTCAGAAACGCCTTTGCAGAAGCTACACTCCAAGCACGGCAAGGAAGAGACCCGGCCCCGCGTACCTGCAGCGCTATGATTCCAAAGAGCCCAAAGCAGGCGTACTGCACGAAGTTCCTGCTCAACACCAGGATGCAGCCGGCTGGAAAGGAGAAGGGCCAGGCTCAGGAGCCCGTGGGCGAGGACCGGGCAAGGGGCCACGCCACCTCACCTGAGCCCCGCACGGTGGCGGCCCAGCTACGCACCCCAAGAGAAAAGCAACTCCTGGGAGAATCCATCTTGGACATGGACCACACCTGAGTTGAGGGGACCTTACTTAATGCAGGTGCTGTTCTAGAAAATGGATCTCTTGCTCCAGAGAACGGGCCATATTCCAGAGCGGGTGGTGCAGCGGAAACTGCCGTGGGAGCTTCAGGACAGGCTGAGGAGCACTGGCCCCAAAATGCACAAGGTGGGGGGGCTGCCGCCAGCAGACAGTGGCCGGGGAGTGGAAGGCCTGAGGGCCACGTGAGCCGCATTCTGGACACTGATTCATCCTTTCCCGACTCCCTTGGTTTCCCCTGCTCTGGCTCCTCTCCAGCCCACCCAGGTCACCCAGTGTCCCCATCTCCCGGTCCTGGTGCTTAGAGCACGAGCACAGCACCCACCCAAAGGCCGGCAGAACCAACGTCCTGGCCCGGCCCGCCCCCCGGGAGGAGGAAAGGGCGAGCCGGGAGCTCTTCACCATCCCCCGCCCACAAGGGCAGACCAGCGCGCATCAGGGCCACTCACTCAGCTGTCCCAGCAGGTTGAGGAGCACGAAGGCGGAGGCCAGAGCGTAGCCGCAGCCCCACGTCGTGTCGATGTAGTCGCGCTGCTCGCCCCACTGGAACCACATGCGGACGCCGTCCTCCAGGAACGTGCTGATCAGGCAGAGGCGTGCCACGTGAGGCAGGTACTGCTTCGTGACCCGGAGGAACTGTGGGCCACAGAAACCCAGCTGAGGGCTGCCGGAGCCTCGGCGCCTCTCCCCACGCTGACCTGCGTTGTCTGCGGAGGCCCAGCCCCATTGGGCTCAGACCCCCAGGGTGACGGCCTCCGCCTTGTCGGCACAGGCGTGTAGGCGGCAGCTACCGTCATCGGCCGAGGCGCCGCCACAAGACACACCGCGTACTCTCAGGCTAGGGCCCCAGCAGATTAGCATCACCGCCTGATGAGGCCCGGCCGGCTCACCCTGTGGCCTCCTCACCCCCCGACGTGCACCCTGGCAGTTGTACCAAGTCATCTCTATCCTAGGCCGACCTGCACCAAAGAGGGGGACACAGCCCCCATGAACGGCATCAGCAGCCCCCCCCAGCCGTGACAACCAAAAATGCCCCCAGACATTGCCACAATACTGTGCCCACTGCCCTGAGACCCTCTCATTTCACAAATGGGCAGGTTGCACCCCACAGGGGAAGGGGGCTCGCTTATAGCTGCACTAACTCGAGATGGCCGCACGGAGTCTCGACCAGCCGGTCACACACGGCTAAGCCTTGGCATCCCAACACCCCCAACGGTGCTCAGACCCCCTCTACATGGAAGAAGGCTGAGCACGCTCTTGAGAGGACAGTCCACTTAGGGGACAGCCAGGGTCCCAGGCCTGGAGGGTCTCATGGTCGACCAACGGTAAGCTCACGTGTCTACACTTATCCAAAGCCTCTGAGCAGTGAGAGGCCAGGCTCTGGCAGCCGTGTGCACACCCCTAGTCCCTCCCAGAGCCCTGGACTGGAGAGGGTGGGCTGGGCTGGGCAGCGGGGAGCACACACATGGAACCGGTGTGGCCAGTGGCTAGAAGGCTCTGGAGTCTTTTACAGACATGCTAACAAATGGACGCACAACGGTCTCAACAGCGGTGGAAGTCAAGTTTGGAAGATCACTGGTTGAATGCCAAAGGGAGAGAAAACACATTCAGAACTTCCTCCCGCTCTGTGCGAAGGGTGCCGTTAACGACGACGGCGGGGTTACGAAACCGTTATCGGGTGGAAGCACAAATGTCACTCAGGTGCCCTGCGGCCACTTTCTCTTTCCAACCGTCCAAGCTAAATGCAAAGGGACAGAAACCCTATGACACACGGGAACAGTGGGCCCTCCGGGAACCAGGACCCACCCACAGGAGTGACGTGTCAGGGAGCGGAGTCTAAAGGGCATCTGTGGGTCTGGCCCCGGCAAAGGGACAGTCGGATGAACATCACGGCCCCTCAGAGGCCTGGTGAAACCCTACTGGAACCAGCAAAGGTGTGTCTGAGAGTCTGTTAATTACTGGCATTTTTGAAGAGTTGCTTTCCAGTCCTAGAAACAGCTGCTGCTCTCAGCTGCAGGTAATGAGCCTCTGGCCGTTGAGGTCAACCTCTAGTCTGTGGACTTGAGCTCAGTCAACAGAGAAGCCTCCCCTCCCCCGCTCCCCTCCACTGGGCCACAGCAGCCAGGCTCTCGTGGGAGGGAGGGAGGCGGGGAGAAGGCCCTCACAAGCCAGGTGTCCTTTCTCTCCACATCTTCTGAACTTGACGGAGCCCCAAGGTGGCCATTCTGCACATGCCTGCCCAGCCCTTGACCCTCACCAAAGCGGGGGCAGAGGTCACAGGGAGAGACGGACGCTGGACAGCCAAGCAGGTGGGTCTGGGAGCGGAAGCTCTGGAGTGCGGCCAGCCGTATTCTGTGTGGCCGAGGAGACGCCGCATCCTTTGTGGAGACGGGGATGGTCCTGCTCCCCTTCTACAAAGTGACGACAGCTGGATTAACGGTTGCTAAGATCCTTTCCAGCTTGAGTGAGCGAAGGAGATAAAGGAGGGAGAAAGAAGCCTAAGGCCCCTACACAGTTTGGGGTCTGTAAAGCCCACACAGGACGTACATGCACTCGGGGTACACTCCCCCCGGGTCAGCTGACCACTGGCCCTGCCGCTTCTGCCTCCTGGCCCAAATGCTTTTGTGAGCCCCAGCACCGGTCAGCGGGGAGTCGCTTCTAGCCCAGTCCATGGGGACACAACAACTAGGCTGTGGCAGGATGCCGGGGGAGGTGGTCCCCAAAAGGCAGGGGTGGACAGACATCGGAGAGGTTCTGACCTGCCTCCAACTGGATGAGAAAGCCGCTCGCTGTGCTCACCCGTGGGGAGCAAATAAGCCTAGGCCCCTGGGCTTCGCTCTGAGCCTCCGTACCATCAAGCACCCCGTTTAACACGTGCTCTGCACCGCAGCGCGGCCCAAGAGACACAGGCAGTGTTTAAAAGCCTCCGTGATGAGTCTGTACTCCTAATTTGAGTGTCTGGGTCAAGAGGATTAAAGAGCAAGAGGGAGGCTCCTCCCTTTCCTGGGAGACAGGCTGAGGAGGCAGACAGCTCTGTGCTTTGGGGGGGAAAAAAAGCCAAAATTCAGGTTATTTCAAAGTTAGATGTGGTCTAGGCTAAGGGTTGACTGTATTTTGCAAGTCAGGCTGTTCCAGAGCCTCTTTAGAAACCAGCCAGCCTCTAATAAGCACTTGTTTGGACTCAACACGAAAGAAAAAAAAAACTGTTTCAACACGAGGCCAGACCCGATTTTACTCGGATTTGCTAAATGCGTGCGGGTCACAGCGGTTCAGACTTGGCCACTGAATCCTTGTCAGGCGTCTGTGGACCGCGTCCTCCTGGCACAGCGGGGAAGAGCCCCTGAAGCAGGCATCCGGGCCGCACGCGGGGGTCCAGAGCGGTCCCCTGTCCCATGCTTGTGCAAGGGGCCCTGCAGGCCTGGGGCCGGGTGCTGCCCGCTGTGGACACGGAGACCCACGACTGCCACGGCCAGGAGAGAACCGTGGCGGGGGAGCTGGAGGCGGGCAGCGAGCAGGGACAGATCGCAGGAGAGGCCGGTTAGCCTGCGCGGGGCAGGCTTTTCACTGGCACCTCCAGGAAGCTCACCATCAAGCAGGGTATGGTTCATAAGGGATGGCAGCACCTGAGTGACTGACGAAATACAGAACGTGGAGATTTATTTACAAAAGGTGATGACTCTAGAGGGGATATAAGAAACGTAATTATTGTAACTCTGAGAATACAGTGGTCACGTCACACAGCCACCTGCAGCTCTCACGTGCCACAGGAACACCCACTTTCTCTGAATGCCGAGGACAGAAAGGACTTGAGGAAGAGCCGTCTGCAATTCTTGGTTGGAACTTGGAGGAGGCAGAAAAAGGCATCAGACCTTCTGGTCGCCAGGGACAGGGGCCGCCCTTCTCAAGGGCCACCTCAAGCCTACACACATCCCAGAAAATGAGAACTTGTGGCCAGACGGCTTCCCTCACATCAGGCTGAGTCAGGGCCGGAGCAAGAGTTCGGTGACTCACAAGTGTGCATCTGCCATGACCCCAGAGCGCCGCCGGCAGGCCTCCAGGGCACTGCCGTGTGGGTTCACGCTGCACCTCCAAGTACGGGAACAAGTGTCAACTGGCCCTGGAGATGACCCGGCTTCCTGTACCAGAAATCCACGTGACTAAGAGCCTAACCATAGGAGAGCAGCGACAAGTCACATGCAGGAGAACACAGCTGTGCCTCACTTTCCAGAAGCCTCGCTGACCAGTGCTCCCACCATGTCTCCAGCCTGCTCCCCGAAAAGAGGCGGGATGGCTCTCCTTAACCTCCTAAGATGGGCAGGCAGGCCCAGCAGGGAGGGGGTCACAGAGCAGAGCAACAGGCAAGGATGCTGAGAACCCCTCACTGTGACGAGAGCCCCACTCACACCCAACGGCCATCCACACAAATGGTCAGTCCAGGGCCCTAACACCCGGGGACCAGGTGTGCCCGCTCACATTCTATCAGGCCATCCAAGCTACCGAACGCTGGACCAGAGGCCCAGGGGAGTTCCCAGGACTGGCTCCACTGTGCCAAAGGACAGGTAAAAACACCAAAGGCCACACGGGCGAGCAAGTCCCCATGCAGCTTAACTGTCACCCTGGTGACAGATGAGAAGTCAGCTCAACCCATTAGGTGCTAATACTCCGGTTCACTGGTGCGGATGTGCCTGGCAGTTACGCTCCGCCGAAGGGCAGCGAGCGCTGGCTCCAGAATGCAGACGTAACTTTGGATTGCTGAGTTCGTTAGCCTCTGGCCCCCCCTGACCTGGTCTCAGATGGCTTCCGAATGCCTAGCTCCTGCAGAGGGCACACTCAGCATTTTCTCAAGCGCCTGGCTTCCTGGTCGCCCGGGGCAAGGAGCCCGAGGCCAGAGATGTAGCTCTGGAGAAGCCTGCCCGTCAGCACGAACGAACGGGACAGCTGGCCCTGTGCTCTCACCTCTGCAGGCCTCAAGGGGAGGCTGCGAGACAGCCAGGAGGCGAGGAGCCCAGCCTCCGGGACCAAGATGTGGACTCAGAACTTCAGCCTAAGGCGTGCCACGCAAGCCTGCCCTCTCCGCGCCTGACGACGGCAGTGTGGCCAGCCCTGCGCGGTCCAGAGGGGCACAGTACTGAGTACGGAGGACCTGGCCCAGAGCTAGTGTCTCTTGCCATAACTCCTGGGGACACATGGGCTTTATAGGTCCAGCTCTCAGCAACCTAGACTTTCTGGTCAACACCTGTCACTTGAGTTTTGCTTTCGTTTTCTGTGGACGGGGTTTGAAAAAAAATGGGTCTCGTTACCGATCAGTGACTTTGACGATACTCTCCAGTGCCCTTCGAAGATCATTTTCATTCTAAAAGCCCAGACTCTGGCATCTTTACTATCAGCAGCTTTGTTTTAATATTAAGTGGATAAATGTTAAAAAGGCACCCCAACTTGGCCAGATGTTATCCACAGGAAGCCATCACTGGGGCTCTGCGCTCTCTTATCTGCCCACGTCCTCCCACGCCAAGCCTGCCTGTGGCAGATGCTCCTGACTTTGGTTTTGAAGGGGACGAGGGCTACTCGAGAGCCAAAGCCCTCCCAAGCCACCCACAAAAGGGCACGGAGGGGTCTTCTGACAGCCACTGCCACCACTACTGTGGCCCTGGCCCTGATAAACTAACAGCAGGAGCCTGCACTGCCTGACGAGACACAGCCCCAGGCCACTCTGGGTGTTAGATTTTGATGCAGGCAGGCAGGCAGAACACCAGGCTGCGCAAGCTCGTAGTAGGTGGCACAGCCTTGAGGTTGGAGGCTGGGTTTCCTCCCAGGACACTGCCCCAGGCCAGTCCCGAAGCCCCAGCAGGCTGTCCTTCCCACCAGTAAGTTGGTGCAGGTCAACCCTGTGTCCTCCTGAAGGGCCTTTCCGGTTCCAAGATCCTGCGTCTTTCATTTAACCAAAATGCATGAAGAAAAAACAGAAAAGATTACATCTAGAGATTTTGAACTTTTTTTTTTCCTCTGCAGGAAAGCTGATCATTTGATAGCTGGCAGCGGCCTGGTGAGAGACATTTTATCTAGTTTGGTTATGAAATGCACTTGCAAAATCAGGGTTCTCCGGACTGAAGAGTGCGCATACAGAGCTCTCATGGTCCCCTCGGGTGACAGGAGCCATCTTCTTAGGGAGTTGCTACTTGGGGAAATGAAATCGGGTCACTAAAACCAGGGACAGAGAAGGCCTACGTGGTTCTCGAGGGCTTTGGGTATGAACTGCGTCTATGAAGGATGCCCTTTTTAAACAGTCTCTGTACACAAAATCATGACCTTAGCAGAAACCGTTTCTTCAAGTTGACATACTTTTTCTGCCCCAAGCTGGTTTTAAAATACCAGCTCACAGGAGAGTGGTGCCATGCAAACCCCACGACCGAACCACACCAGGCAGACGGCAGCCCTCAAGGGGAACAGTGGGAGACGGAGCTCGCCCATACCGGATCAGAAAACACGCATTCATGTTTTTAACTCACACGCATGCATAGGAGCCTTCCAATAAACCCAAACTTTAGAGTTTTGTTGGTCAATACCACCCGCATAAAAATGAAAAATTTAACCTCCTACTTTTTAAGTCTGGCAAAAACCACAAACCTGTTAAGTACACTAAGGAGAGAAATAGCCATTGGGCCAGACATGGCTCTGCCTGCAGGGATAAGGCTGTTCATCTGTAGACGTTAACGGGTCACTTTCACAGGTAAAAGTTACCCTACATGATCGGAGCTTGATCAGAAGAGCCAGGAAGCTCTGTCCTGTCCCCTCTCTAGGATCTGATTCTGTCCATCTAGTCTGTCAACTGCCTGTTTCAAGAGCTTCCCCGGTGCTCAGAACGCCGCCTGTACACTCCAGAAGGGGGGAAAAAAAAACCCAGGAAGACAGGCTTCCCCTCCTCCCAGGTTTGTGTACAGATAGATACCCATTCAATTCAGTCCCAGGGCAGAGTCCAAACAGGGAGGGAAAATGCTGGGAGGGTCAAAGGGACCCCATGAGTCCAACACATCTGGCAGAGAGTAACAGAAGAAAGCGCTGTTGCTTTCTGTAGTTGGGGTACATACCAGGGCGCCCCCTTTCCTCTGGGAGGACCCCTAGGCCTATCTGACCAACCCCCGTTCAGGATCACGGCTCCCCACCCCGCCCCCTAAGAGCGCCAGTGAAAGAAGCGTGCAGGGACCACCCCAACAGTTCAATACCGAGGGGACGCTCCCCAGCAGTCCGACTCGGTCCAAACCCGCAGCCCCCCCCCAGCCCCCAGGGCTCGGGCTGCTTTCTCAGGACGGGACGAGGCAGCCCCTCACGCCCCTCACCACCGGCCAGGCCGGATGGGAGGGGTGGGGGGGGGCTCACCGACCTGGGTCCCGAAGCACGGGCCCGAGAACCCGCCCGGAGCCCTGGCGGGGAGGCGGCGACAGGGGCAGGCCGGGCCCGGAGGCCGAGTTTCGGGGAGCCCCGGGCCGGGAAGGCGACGAGCCCCGGAGAGGAATGCCCGGGTTGGGGGAGGGGGCGCGATCCTCCGGCGGGCTCGGGAGGGGGAAGGACGCGGCGCAGTCCCTCGGGAGGCCCTCGGGTGCCGGAGGCCGACTCTGGGGGCGCAGAGGGCTCGGGGCCAGGGCCCGGAGGGGAAGTCGGGGCGGGGGGGAGACTCGCGGGAGGGGCCGGGGGCCGAGGGGCCGGGGGCAGGAGGCCCAGTCGGGTCGCAGGCCGCACCTGGTCGGCGAAGTCCTCGGCCGTGCCCATCAGGTCGTTCTGGCCCATGGCGGCGGCGGGAGGCTCGGCTCGCTCGCTCGCTCGCTCACTCGGCGCTCGGCCCGTCGGCGCCCGCGCCCGCGCCCGCTGCGGCCTCCACAGGAAGTACCCGGCCGCCGGCCTCGCTCCCCGTCGGCGGATCCAGCGGCTGCCACGTAGGCCAAGCCTTAAAGGGGCCGCGCCGGCGGGCCCGCCCCGGCCGCGCCTTAAAGGGGCCGCGCGCCGCCTTCCGCCGCCCCGTCCACCGCGCTCGAGGCTCCGCCCGCCGCGTTCTGGCGCCGGCGCCCCGCCCACCGCGCTGGGGCCTCGCCCGCCGCGCCCTGGCCCCCGCGGCCCCGCCCGGCCCCGCCCGTTGCGCTCTCAGGCCCCGCCCGCCACGCTCTCAGGCCCCGCCCATCGAGCGCTCTGAGGCCACTCCGCTGGAGGGGCGTGCCGGAGCCCCCGCGTGCGCCGTTCGGGCAGGCGCACCTGGGGCTGAGGGGCGCCCCCGGGGCGGGGGATGGGGCGCTCTCCGGGGCGCGGTCTGTACTGAGCATGCTCAGTCGAGGGTCCGCGCTTGGGTGCGGGCTAGGGGTACACCCACGGCGCCCTGCCGACCGAGAGGACGCGGGGAGTCTGCCCTGGGGACGCTATGGAGAAGTACCAGGTGCCAAGTTGTTCCCTGGGGGGGAGGCCAGGGCGACGAGAACCCGCCGGTTTGGGGCGAGCCAGGGACCCGCGACCTCCTGCAACCCCCACCTAGCCCCCTTACCGGTTTACCGGTCGCAGCCTCTGGAGAGGCGGCCGGTGGCAGGTCCCACCCCGAGCCAGGGTCTGCCTCCAGCGCGTGGCGTGGCCCCCTGGGCGCCCTTTGCCTCTCTGGGCCTCAGTTTCCCCCTCTAAAATGATGGATGAAGTGAAGGACTCTCCAGCACCGTTGTCTGAATACTCGATGGGAGAGAAGTCCACCTTTCTGCCCATGGACACAGGACACCCTAAAACGTCCAAAGTTCAGAATCAGGAGCCTCCAGTCTCCTAATCCAGCCATCGGCAGTCCCGGCTAGGAGGGCCTGGACCATTTCCAAGGGCCTGTGACAGTGTGTAAGATTTGAAAAATCCCCAAAACGAAAGGAAAGCTGCAAAACTAAAAGTGAATGAGTGTTTAATTAACTGCTTCGATACATAATATGTCAACTTTATTAAACATCAGATTCGGTCTTTGTAAAGATTTCATTAATTTGAAAACAACTTACAGAATCGAGTCTGCTCACTTCCTGAGAACTCCCTTTGTGTGGGAGGGCTCCAGGGGAGCCAGCCCTGTAAAGGAGAAGAGTTTCTGGGGGCCAGAGAATTTTAAAGGCAAAGTTACTTTTTCTGGAGAAAACCATAGACCCCATCTGAGCTACGAGTGTCTTTTGCTATTTAACCTGCCGCTTAAGAGGGCCGAAGCATGTGCATCCTTAGGCTGGCTTAATGAAGCCGCTCAGTAGTAAATTGTCCCCCATATTCCCTAAGCACGATTCAGTCCACCCACAGGGGCTGGATTACAGAATCCAAGACTTTCCTGGACTCTGAGAGTCCCTAGACTCTGGGTTCCATCTCCTACAACCACTCCTTTCCATCCTTCGGGGCTTCCTCCATCCCGACAGGTGTAATTCCATCGTCGGCCCTACCCCGTAGGCCCTGGCCTCCCCTCACGGAGTTCTGACGCGACGGCCACCTCTCTGCAGGCTTGCTTCATAGCACAGACCCTGGGGGCGGACCCCAGAGCTCCCGTCCACTCCAGGCCATCTGACTTATTAGCACCGTAGGCTCAGGCAAGGACCTCGCTCCCTGTGCCTCAGTTTTCTCCAGCGTAGATCTGGACATAGCGATAGTGCCGCTCCCCAGGGGGCGGGGGCTGTAAAGTGCTTGGCGCAGTGCCAGGCCCCACGCGGCTGTAACTCGGCACCATTTATGGACCACTTATTTTCTCGTTTGGATGTTCAGTTCAGAGGTGGGTACTGGAAGCTGAAATGGTAGGAGGCTAGAGAGAGTGAACAGAGATCTGCCCCAGGGAGGTACTGGCCCCTAGATGCCCACTGGCCCCCTCTGCAGCCCAGAGAAGCGGTATAGGGTGGTGAAAAGAGCGCCGCAGAGAGAGGGGCTCAAGTTCTGCCTTCTCAGGGCTCCTCAGCCTTCCGGCATCTCCTCTGCAAAATACGGTGGAGACGCTGGCTCTGCCGGCCCGCAAGAGGAGTTGGGGCCAGAAAAGGTGTCGGAGTAGAGCACACTTCGGAAAGTGAAAAGCTGAAAGCTTCTCTTTGTCTCTTGCTGCTAGATTTTGGACCAGCTGAGTCCTGGGGCCTTGGGGATGAACCTGGTGGTGGAGAAAACAGAAAACAAAGTAAAGTACGTGATAAAGCAGGTAAGCAGTGGCTGCGGTGACATCCCAGGGTGAGTGGTGCCTCAGACAGGCACTTAGCGCCCCCAGGTTAGAGAAAGGCTTCCTCCTGCTGCGAGCCGCTTCCTCCATGCCAGCAGTCACCGCCACGGAGGCGGAGGCGGATGCAGTGGAGAGTACACTTGGGGGCCGCTCGAGGCTCCCCAGGCTTCCCCCCCACACTTGACTCTCTCACTGGCATGGAGTAGGAATGCTCATTTTAACTTCAGCAACGCAGCCTTCCCAACCACTTACTCGGCATGTACTTCCCGCCAGCTTGTCGCCCTTCAACCCTGCCAAGCTGGAGCCATGGCCCCACTCTACAGCCAAGGACAGGGACGCTTGGGGACGCTGCAGACTAGCCAGCGTCGCACAGCTCCCAAGAGGATGTGAATTCAGGCTACCTCAGCAGAGCCACCTTTTTACCAAAGGGGAGCCAGGCCTGGGGTGGAGGGGGAGGGGCAGGGATTTGCCCAAGGTCACACGGGGCTAAGGACAGGACATCATCCGGCCCTGAGCCCTTCCACCACCTCTTCCCCCGGCCCGCATGGCAGGGAGGGGTACAGACCTGCAGGGGAAAAGCCCTTTGTGTATCCAAGTCAGGGTGGTTCAGATGAACAGAGATCGGCGCCGAAAGGGTCGCGGCTCCGCCCTCCTGGTGCACAGTGCCGGCTGGGGTACCTTGGAATTGGGGTTGACTGTGCATTGGAAGAGCCTCGTTGGCATCAGCTCTGGGGCCACTGCTGCTCAGCCAGGCCTCCTGTCTGTGGGAGCCGTTCAGCAGCCTCTACGGCTGGGCCTGGAGTCCTCACCTGCCTCTGGCTCCACTGCAGGCTGGCTGGAGGGCCGCCCCCCTGGTCTCTTCAGCCAGTGGGGCCGGACAGCCAACTGCCCTGTGGGTGATCAAGGAGCAGTTTAAAAAGCCAGTCAATCTTTCTTTTAAAAAAAAAGAAAAAAGAAAAGAAACGGGGGTGGGGTGCAGGTAGGGCTTTGTGTTTCCTTCTAGTCTTTTCCCTAAGTGTTTATACACTTCATTTTGACAAGAATGCCCGTTGGATTTGGTAACGTACTTTTCTCCTCTTAGTGTGCTGCAAACATCACTTCCTGCCACTGACAGGCTCTGGTGGCTGTGTGGCCCCACCTGCTTGATGGGCTGTAACTGCCCCCGGGGATCCGAGAGCCCCTCCTGAATGATAAGTGCTTAGCCTGTTCCTGATTTTTCACTCTGTGTCAACAACTCTGATGAGCAACCTCTAGTTCACTTTTTTGAGGATCCAGGATATCCTTGGGGATCAGTTCCTAGGGGTGGGGCTTCTAGAGCAAAGAAGGTGACATTTTGAAGGCTTTCAGTGTGTTTTGGGTACATTCACCTAGAAGCATGAGCCCCTGAAACAGGAGGAAAGGAAGGCAGGCTCACGGTGCTGCTCCATCCAGGGTCTGTACAGGGTCTGGGAATAAGCCACCACCTCTGCGTTTTCACCTACGATCACCCCAGTTATAAGACTTCGTCGTTTGTAACCCTTATGAGCAGAAGCTCTGAGTGAGGATCTGGGATTGGAGGCGGCGCTGATATGCACCTGCAAAGTACGTGCAAACTTTGCCACCAAGTATGTCGTAGCCTTGAAGCTTTGTGCTGCCCTTCCCATCAGCCACCCTTTCTCTCACACGTTCCCCCACTGCCCCATGGTCAGCGACAGGGACAGTCTTCCCAGTTTGGGTAAGGAATGAAGTGGTGAGGTTGATACTTAGCCGACCAGAAGAGAGCCGTTTGGCTCCAGGGGCCACACGTTATTTTCTTCCCTGCTTTCAGCGGGTCTGAAAATCGATCCTCTAATGATTGCTTGGAGTGTATATTATTCTATCCTAGATGTATCCTTGCAACAGGAGTAAAGATGTTCTCATTGCTCAAAGCATTTTTGGAGATCCCTGCCTTAGGAACATCACCAGGCCTCCACTGGTGCCATGTGGTGGGGCATGAATGGTAGAAGCCTGGCCCCTCTCCCAGTGAATAATGGTGGTGATGGTGATAATGGTGATGATGGTGATGGTGGTGATGGTGGTGATGGTGGTGATGGTGATGGTGGTGATGGTGATGGTGATGATGGTGATGATGCTGATGGTGATAGTGGTGATGGTGATGGTGATAATGGTGGTGATGATAATGGCAATGGTGGTGATAGACATTATTATCATGATGATGATGATAGTGATGATGGTGGTGATGATGGTGATGATGGTGATGATCGTGGTGATGGTGATGATGGTGGTGATGGTTGTGGTGGTGGTGATGGTGATAGTGATGATGATGATGGCAATGGTGGTGATAGTGATGATTATGATGATGATGATAGTGATGATGGTGATGATTATGGTGGTGATGATGGTGATGATGGTGGTGATGGTTGTGGTGGTGGTGACTGTGACGATGGTGGTGATGGTGATGATGGTGATGGTGATGGTGGTGATGGTGATGGTGATGATAGTGATGGTGGTGATGGTGGTGATGGTGGTGATGGTGATGGTGGTGATAGTGATGATGGTGATGGTGATGATGGTGGTGATGGTGGTGATGGTGATGATGATGGTGATGATGGTGATGGTGNTGATGGTGATGGTGATGATGGTGGTGATGGTGGTGATGGTGATGATGATAGTGATGGTGATGGTGATGGTGGTGATGGTGATGATGATGGTGATGGTGGTGATGGTGATGGTGATGATGATGGTGGTGATGGTGATGGTGGTGATGGTGATGGTGGTGATGGTAATAGTGATGATGATGATGGCAATGGTGGTGATAGTGATGATTATGATGATGAAGATGATAGTGATGATGGTGGTGATGATGGTGATGATGGTGACAATGGTGGTGATGGTTGTGGTGGTGGTGACTGTGATGATGGTGGTGATGGTGATGATGGTGATGATGGTGATAATATGATCACAGTGACTGTGATGATGATGGCGATGATGACGGTGATGGTGACCACGATGACAGTGGTGATGGAGAAGGTTCCTACACGTTTACGAAGTCCGTGTTCTTGCGCCCTTGCAGGTGCAGTGTATTGATGAGCATCATGCCAACGAGGCCTTGGAGGAGGTAACTCTCTGGGTGGCTCCCTCCCTAGAGGACACGAGGCAGAACAGAGACTGTTCTGTACTCCACTGGAGGCTGCGAGAGTCAGAACCTTGCCCAGGTCTTGCCCAGTGCCGCAAAGCCAGAAGCCCCCGAGTCATGAAGAGAGTCTGTGCCCCAGACATTCATCTAAATCCCAGTGCAGACAACTTAGAACACATGTTCTCAGAGAAGAGAAAGTGTTTTTTTTAATGTTTATTTATTTTTGAGAGAGGGTGAGAGCAAGCTGGGAAGAGGCAGAGAGAGAGACAGAACATCCAGAGCAGGCACTGAGCCGACAGCACAGAGCCCAATGCAAGGCTCGCACTCAGTAAGTGTGCGGTCATGACCTGAGCCAAAGTCAGACACTTGACTGACTGAGCCCCCCAGGTTCCCCGAGAAGATAAAGTTTACATGTTGGCCAGGTCCCTAGATGAACCTATCAAGTACCCAGCTTTTAAAATATTGTCCCTTCAATTATAAAAATATCAGCTACAGTAGAAAATTTGGGAAGTTCAGAATTGTTTAAAAGAGCAAATAAACATTCTTTTACATTCCTTCAATCCCCCAGTTGGCACCCACGATAGCATCCTAATCCATAACAATAGCGCTACCAGCTGCGTGTGCTGGGATTTGCCCGACAAAGGCTCTGAGCAGTTCTCCTTTGCTCTTCTTGAACTTCACATGAAGCCATTGCCTCCCCTCCTATTCCGTGGTCACTTGTTTGTCTTCTTCCTGGAATCGCCGTTTCGCGAGCTTTGCCAGCACGCAGCTGGCCAGTCCACAGTGTGACTGAGGCACAGCGAAGGACCCAGGCCACATCCCCACAAAGTGGAAGAGAGACCACGGGAGACCTCCCACAGCCCCCACGCCACCACAGCTGGGCACATCCCCCTCCCCTTCCCCACCCCCACGGGGCGAGCTACCTGGCAGCCACTGCCAGGGCCCGGCTGCGTGGCTTTTCCAAGCACCGTCAGCCCAGAGTGGGTCGCTGGAGCCTCAGGTGTGCGCCACCCAGGAGGCGAGGTGGGCGCAAGTGCATCAGTGTCCCACCTCCTTGTGGCCACGCCACCTTCTCCAGCCATCCCTGACCGTGCTTTTTTTGCGTCTATGTCAGGCACTTCCCTGACGAGCTCACTTTAGCCCTCGAAACCCCTGTGAGGCGGACACCACTGTCACTGCCATTTTCAGACGAGGCTAGAGGCTCAGAGAGGTTGAGGAGCCTCTCCTCGGTCACACAGCATGGCTGGCACATGCTGGAGAGCCGGGACCCGCACCGGGCTGTCTGACCCTGAAGCAAAAGGCCGCACGCCCTCCTCGGGCCTGCTCCCCAGCCCCGTGCAGAGCCAGATCTTGCGTTTTTGTCGGGATGCGGGACACAGGAGCACTGGCTGAGAAGCAGCATTTCCCCAACGGCTCCACCCCCTCTGCTGTGTCCCTGCAGCTGATGCCGCTGTTGGAGCTCCAGCACGCCCACATCTCCGCGTACCAGGAGCTGTTCATCATATGGAATAGTCAGGTGGGTCAGAGCCGGCCCCTTCGGGCTCAGGAACGAGCAAGCTGAGCACAGAGAACCCCCGCGCCCTTAGAACCCCTTGAGCAGTAACTCTGATGTGGCAGCTCCTGACTCAGCACTTACTGGGGCCTCTCTGGGCACCGTCTCCTGTGAGGCCGCAGTAGTCTCAGTGGAGGAGGGGTTAACGTACGACTTTAGAGAAGAAAGAAAGGCTAAGAGGAACCAGTTTCTCCTGGGCACCTGCCTAGTCCGCGGCCCGGCCAGGAGGCAGGCAAGGCCTGGTGGCCGTGACTCTAGCGCCCCGTCCGTCCAGCTGCTGAGCTCACCCTGCAGCCGAAGGCTCAGTGAAGTCGGCCTCTGAAGGTGGAACTTTCGGCTTTCGTGGAAGGAGAGGGCTTTAGGAGCTGGTCCCTGACTCCCCCCCCCCCCCTTATTCGCCATCACATTGTCCTGGGCCTCTGGACCCCTGACTCTTGTGGCTCTTGCAGTTTACTAACGGTCATCCCCGGGCCCTGGGAGATACGCAGGGTTGGAAGTACTCTCCTCATTTCCCTGGGGCTCAGAGAGGTTAAGGAGCTCTCCATGACCACACAGCTCGTAACAGCTGAGTGAGATTTAAATCAGGGTCTTGTAAGTCCCTGAGCCCTATGTGTCCCCCACAGGCTGTGTGACTTCTTATCTTTCCAGGGATCCAGACTCTTACAGATCATCCCAGATGGGTTGAGCTGGGTGGGGCAGGGACCCTGGAGGTGAAGGGAAGCCACAGGCTTAAGGGCTTGAGCAGGAGTGGAGAGTCCCCTCATACATATCCCGCCTCTTCTGGGCCCTGAGGAAAGCCTTAGGGAGAGGCCATCACTGCGCGCACCCTGAATATTTTCTGAGCGCCCCATAATGCTCTCAAGGAAACACAGAAAAGCCAAAAGGAGAGTTCACTGTGGAAGGAAAAGCAGCGTCCTCTGAGAGCCCCGAGTGGAGGCCCTGAGTGCCTCCCAGGCCAGGCTCCCCTGAGAGAGGAAATGGACGTAAGCTGAGCCCTAAAGATGGAACAGTTACCTGTGAAAAGTGGGGTCGCGGGCACAGGGGTCTGTGTTCGCAGTGGCCTGAGGCCTGGGCCGCTTTCAGGAAAGGCTGAGGGGCTTCATGCAGATGGAGCCGGGATGGAGGGGGACGAGATGAGACCGGAGGCCTGAGCAGGGGCTGTTGGTGGTGGGCTCGTACCCCACCGCAGGCAGAGGGAGGCCCTGGAGCACATAACCTCGCAGAGACCCCCAGGCCTGGGTTTGTGGGGGCCGGGACCGTGGCATCTGGCTGAGGCCTCATGTCCCCAGCAGATCTCCTCTCTGTTCCTCTGCCTGGTGATGGAGTACAATGATGGAAGCTTCCAGGAGGTCATTGAGAAGAAGAGGGAGACAAAGACAACCATTGACTCTGAGGTAAGACACAGGCTCTAAGACACCAAGCCTGGGGACCACCTGGATGGACGTCAATCAGGGGGTCAGGGAGCAGAGGGGCAGAGGGGAGGGCAGATGTGCCTTATCTTTTCTCACATTTGTACCTGGAGGTATTTGCACACTGTGACGTGTGCAGGCCTTCAGTGCACAGCCTGGTGCACCGTACCAGGCATACACTCATGCGGCCTCTCCCGTCTACTGGAGCTCCAGAAGTCCCTGTCCGTGTCCCCGTTTGGACTTCTACCCTCAATCTTCTGCCTGCCCTGAGGGTCACATTAATGGGCTCAGACAACGTGTCACCATCTGTGTCTGGTTTCTTACGTGAGTGTATCAGGAAATTGTCCCTGTCGTGGGTAGGTGACGCCCCGTTGTAGGGCCACATCTGTCTGCCCGTGGCCTCACTCCGTGAGCACACGGCTTGTTCCTGGTTTTGAGCTTCAAGAAATGAATGTGAACAGTGCTCTGTGTGCCTTCTGGTCGACCTAAAGGCTCATTCATGTCCCTGGAGGAGTCCCTGGGTGCGCAGCCGTTGGATCACAGAGCGGGCGTTACTTGTAGGTTTCGTAGGCGTTCCAGACAGTGTCCAGCACGGTGTGGTCCACCCACGGTGACACCCTGCACAAGCCGTGAGCATCCCGGTTCCTACTTCCTGGCCAACACGTCATTCTGTGCCATTCTAATTAAAAACTACATTTTAATTTGAGTTATGATGAGTGATCACGGTGAGTGTTTTCAGCCATTTGGATTTGGTGCCTGTTGGAGTCTTTTGTCCATGTAAATGTCGGGTTGTTTGTCTTTTCTTGTTGATCCGTAGGTGTTCTTTACATACCGTGGGTGCGGGCATCCAGAGTCTTCTCCCAGACTGTGCCTTGCCGATGCACTTTCTGAACATTGTTTTTTGATGAACAGAAGTCCTTACTTGTAATGCAGTCAGGTTATCGACGCTTCTTTTATGGTTACTGCCTCTGAGCCTGTCTGAGAGCCTGTCCTGCCCCAGGGTCGTGGGGACATTTTCCTGTTGCCTTTTGAGCTAGGTCATTTTTACTTTCACATTACCAGTGATTGACCCCAAGTGAATTCTGCCTGCTTCTGCCGTGAGCACCCCTCTGGTGAGGGGGCCTGTGGGCACCATCTTCACCACTGAGGGGTTCTGAAGTGCACGTGGCTCCTCTCCCAGCGTGGGCCTCAGGGAAGGCTCTGGAGTGGCTTTCAAACTCTCTGTTAGTGGTGGAACCTTTTCAAGCACAAAATGGCTTCAGAAACCCAGTAAGGAAGGCAGAGTTACTCTAATCAGGGGGCACGGCCGGGTTGGTGGCAGGTGGAGTGGATGCCTGGGTGGGGTCTTATACACTCAGCTCCTCTCTGACACCCTGGGGTTGAATCTAGGGTTCCTAGGAACACGGTTTGAAAATCATTGCCCTGGAAACTAGATGGATCTTGTTTCTGACATAAAGTGTTTCCAGGACGGTCTTTGTCAGAGCACTTTTCATTCCAGTGGCACGGAGAGAGGCAAGCCCCAAGTAGGCAATAAAGACTTCAATATCTCTGATCCCCACAAGGCTAATGGGCCACAAGGGGTGGGGCACAGGGCGGGGGTCCCAGGGCACCCAGGGACTCTGCAATGAAGTCGGGGCGTGTGGTCTGGAAAGCGGGGCGTTGCCCTGGCTGACGTGGTGTCACTGTCTAGATGGTCACACACACTTCAGCCTCAAAGGCACGTGCAGTAGAACCCTCTCGCACTGGCTCTGAGCTGCTGTGGGGCTTTGGGCCTGTCTTAAGGAGCAGGGAAAGGGGCCGCCTGGGGGGCTCCATCGGTGGAGCGTCCGACTTCGGCTCAGGGCACGATCTCACGGTTCGTGGATTCGAGCCCCACGTCAGGCTCTGTGCTGACAGCTCAGAGCCCGAGCCTGCTTCAGATTATGTGTCTCCTCTCTCTGCCCCTCCCCCACCAGTTCTTTCTCTCTCTCAAAAATAAATAAAAAACATTGAAACATTAAAAAAAAAAAAAAAGAAGCAGCAAGGAGAGAACACACCATGACCCCACCGGCTGCTGTGCATGTTCACTGACCGGCCTGCTGCTGGGGACCCCTCCAATCCTGGCGTCTCTTGTTTTCCACCCAGTGGATGCAGAATATGCTGGGCCAGGTGTTGGATGCTCTGGACTACCTGCACCACTTAGACATCATCCACAGGTGACCGCGGTGGCTGGGCCACTTAGACATCACCCACAGGGGACCGGGGTGGCCAGGCTGCTTCAGGAGCAAAGGCGCTGAGTCCCCTTAGGTGTCAGTGCCCAGGGGCAGTGTCGGGGCAGAGAGGTGTGGCCAGGGTCAGCACATCCAGGATAAGAGCGGGCACCTTTCCAGAGCAGCTCCCAGGCGTAAAGGGAATGCCACCCTCTCCACGTCACCTGCGGTGACTCACCCAGCTTCACGAAGCGTAAGCTGACCAGGGCAGGTTGGTTCTAAAGTGCAGGGAGAGCAGCCAGATAACAGCACTCGGAGGAAAGAGACTAGGCTGTGTGCTGTGGCCTTTGGCCGCCCGGCGGGGGGTGGGGGTGGGGCTGCTGCCCTCCCTGGGCCAAGCTCGAGATCACCAGCAGCACGGCCTCACTCGCCCTGTGGCGTCCACAGTCTGAAGGGGGTGGGAACGGCTTCAGACCGGATCGGTACTGGGTTTGAAGGAAGAGAGGAAGAACCATGTGGACCGCGTGGACGAAGAAAGCGCTCATGATTTAGTGTGGGCGTCTTGTGGACCTCACAAGGTGGCCGGACGCCAACCCCTAAGCAAATGCATGGGTAGCGAGGCTCTGGAGGGAGGTGAGCAAGATGGGAGGCAGATCCGGCAGACGGTTAGGTGTTTTCCTCCTCGTGGCTGGCTGGTTGTTTCCCGGTTTAAAAGAACGGAGTAGGAGATTTTATTTCTGTGGGGAAAAGCAGGCTGCAAAGGGGGCATTTTGGAGAGCGGAGCAGGACTGGGTGGGGCAGGGAGCAGGGAGGGAGGCTCAAGGCGCGCTGGCCCCAGCCCCGGGAGGGTCTCTCGGCGGCAGGGGTGGTGGGTGGAGAGTCCTGCCTCCTCGTTTCAGGAATCTCAAGCCCTCCAACATAGCCCTTGTCAGCAGCAGCCACTGCAAATTGCAGGACCTGAGCTCCAATGCGCTGATGACAGACAAAGCCAAGTGGAACATCCGCGCAGAGGAAGGTGGCCAGGGTCTTCCCAGGCAGCGGGACAGCCATGGCTGGGGAGCACCGGGGGGGGGGGGGCCCGCTCTGCCGAGTGGGGTCATTCCTAGAGCCCAGAGGCCCACGGTGGAACAGATCAAACCTCTCCTTGCTCAGAAGGTCCCCACAGACCCCCATGGGCTTTTGTGGGCTCCAAAGAGACCCCCCTTGCCTGCGTTGTAACAAAGCAGGGGTACCACCATGGCAGGGGAGGGGGTGCACGCAGGGTCCAAAAGACACCCAGAAAATAGTAACCTTCATGGAAGGAGACGAATGGCCTCAGAAGGAGATGGAGAGCTAGTGGATACCAGGCACCGGTGAGGGCGGGATGGCTTTACTGAGTCCTAAAAATACCTGAGGAGATGGTAGACATGGGGAGTAAGGGGAGATGGGTTCTCCTTCCTTTGGAAGGGCAGTGGGGCAGAGGGAGCTGGGCTTCAAGCCTATGCCGGCTGTCAGGGAGGTCAACCATAGCTGAGAATTTCAGGGTCCTGGGTGCACAGAGGACAGATGGATGGATGCATGGATGGATGGAGAGACAGGTGGATAGATGGGCAGATGGATGGATGTGTGGGTGGACGGGTGAATGGGTGGGTCTACTGGAGGTGTGGAGGGGCCCCTGGAGTCCATCCCTTTACCGTTTGGCTGGGGAATGAAGGCCCAGAGAGGGAGGGGCTGCCTGAGGTCTATCAGGGACTGGCAGACTGGTGACCCTGCTCTTTTGGCTCCTGGTCTGGGGTTCAGGTTTAGAAATGAGGGTGGGAAGGGCGCCTGGGTGGCTTAGTCGGTTGGACGTCCAACTTTCGCTTAAGTCATGATCTCACGGTTCGTGGGTTCGAACCCCGTGTCGGGCTCTGTGCTGACTGCCAGCTCAGAGCCTGGAGCCTATTTCGGAGTCTGTATCTCCCTTTCTCTCTGACCCTTCCCTGTTCACGCTCTCTCTCTCTCTCTCTCTCCTAGAAATAAATAAAAATATTTTTAAAAAATGTTTTAAAAAAAAAAAGAAATGAGGGTGGGGTCGGGGCACCTGGGTGCCTCAGTCGGTTAAGTGTCTGACTTCGGCTCAGGCCGTGATCTCACAGTCTATGAGTTCGAGCCCCACGTCGGGCTCTGTGCTGGCAGCTCGGAGCCTGGAGCTGCTTCAGATTCTGTGTCTCCCTCTCTCTGCCCCTTCCCCGCTCGCTCTCTGTCTCTGTCAAAATAAAATAAAGACATAAAATAAATTAAAAAAAAAAAAGAAACAAGGGTGGGGAAACTGGAATTTTGCCTCCAAGTTCTGACCTTTAGAGGGGCAAGATGTTTCAAGGGGGTGGAAGTCTCAGCCTTGTTGGCTCACGGCTCTTCTGACCACTCCTGCAGCCATGCTGGGCACAACGACTTGCGTGTGTGCACACACAGGCCAGCCTCGTGGGGCACCTGCCCGGGGTGGGGGTCGGCAGCCTCGTGGGGCACCTCCTGAGGGCAAGATCTTGCTGAGCAGGGCCCTCTTCCTTTCCCTAGAGAGCACCTGCCTGCCTCCCCTCGCGTTCCCAGGGAGGACAGGCCTCACGCATCTGACACCTTCTCCTGCCGACAGACCCTTGTCAGAAGTCCTGGATGGCCCCCGAAGCCCTCCGCTTCTCCTTCAGCCAGAAGTCAGACGTCTGGTCCCTGGGCTGCATCATCCTAGACATGGCCAGCTGCTCCTTCACAGATGTGAGCCGCCTTGTGCCCGCCCCTCCCGGCCACACCCCACGTCCCCGGAAGGCCGCCTCTGCCCACCTTGCCTCAAAAGGGGCAGGCTCTTCCCACCTGCATCATCCTGCCTTGCTCTGTGCCTCCCAGGGACTGGGGGGAGCCCCTATCCCAGCTGCTGGGGGGGCCCCGCACTCAATATTGGGCCTGCGGGCCCTGGCACGGTGGTGATGACAACGACCGTGTTAGGCAGACGGCCCCCTGACCCTCACAGTGGATTCCCCGTGCACCCACTGCCTCCTGCGGATGAGAAGGCCAAGTTCAGGTGCACAGGAAACTGACGGAGGTGGCCCGAACGCACATGGGCTGCCTGTCACCTGGGGCCCCCAGGCAGCCCTGCACACTCACTTCCCTAGTCTTCCCACGTCTGGCCCTCACGCAGGCTGGCCCTGGGGCCCGCCAGTTCTCCGCAGGGACCGGGCCCAGCTGGGGCTCCGCCGAGGAAGCGGTGGAAACAGCAGTGTTTGCCTGTGTACCCTCAGAGAACAGAAGCCATGCTGCTGAGAAAGTCCCTCCGGACCCTCCCAAATGGCCTCAGGGGCATCCTGAAGACTATGGGGGAGAAGAACGTCCCCCACGCGCAAACCTTGGGTTCCCTTTTGCCTCTGATGCTGCAGATCAACCCCTCGGAGCGAATAACAGTCAGGTGAGCTCGGGGCAGGGGCTGTATTTTAACCTTTCCGGGGATCTCTCTCCGTCTCTCCCGCCACTTGGTATTTTAACACCGCAAACACGCCGAGCCTTCCGTGGACCACTGGGCGTCGCCAGTGTGGCCATGCCAGACCACAGTGACCTGCGACCTTGCAGCCGAAGGAGCCGACTCGAGAGGACCAGGACTGGGAAAACATCTACGTTGTCATTTACGTCAAAATAAGAAGGAAACGAGGAGTGTACAACAATGAACCCAGCCTGGGTTCTATTCACCTTTCTACCAACACAATAGTAAAATCTGATTTTTCAGTATGTTTTCTGGAGGAAGGAGCCCGTGCGGGTGAAACTGCCAGGGCCCAGCAGCGACCTCCCTCACCCCAGGAGCAAGTCGGGGCCCCTCCAGGAGGTGGAGCGGTTGGGAGAGGCGCTGCCAAATGGGGCCCCCAACTGGCATCTGGCCCCCCAGGGCCCATCAGAGAGCCCCAGGGGAGCCCAACCAGCTGTCTCCGCCCCCCTCCAGGGATGTGATACGCATCACCTTCGCGGGCAGCAGCGTCAGGTCCTCCAGCATCCCTCTGTCTCTACACCAGCAAGCGGTGCCTGACTTCGTCACCGACATGCTGCTGGAGGGCAACGTCGCCAACATCGTAGGTGATGGCGGGGACCAGAGTAGGGGAGCCTTGGCACCCTGCTGTCTTACCTCCCCGAAGCCCAGTCCCCTGGTCTGCTGCTGACACATGGCTAGTGGCTGGGAAGGTTTCAGGGCGCTCCCCTCCATCCAGCCCCAGGCACCACCTTGCTCAGCAAGCTGCCCCACGCCCGTCCCCTTCCCCACCCCCGCCACCTCTAACAGAGCCCATTCTAGTGCCTGTCTCCCCTCCCTTCCTGCTCCACGGCCCTCAACATGGCTGAACAGGCCCCTCACTCTTACAGCCCCCGGAACTGCCTGCTTTTTGCTTTCACACCTGGTGGCCTCAGTGCCCATCATGGTGCCAGACGCTGGGGGTGGGGGGTGGGGGTGAGCACGGCAGCGGCCCAGGCTGGCAGGCACGTCCCTGTGGGGCTCCGTCTGCAGTGGGACACACACAGGTCTCCATGGAGGAGTGCCAGTCACCCGGCACGGTGCCCGTGCACACACAGCACCGTATCTCCAGCGAGTGCCCCTGGCCGGGGGTGCCCTGCGGCCCCCGATGCAGTGATCGCACCACCGTACACCAGAGGTCTCGGGTGAATGACGGGTCTAGACGTCACCTGCAGGTTCCACTCAAGCTCCACTTTCCCAGCCCTCCCTCGGTCTGTGGCTCCCTGCGCTGGCTGTTGTGACAAGGGACTCCCTCCCCCATCTGCCGCTCCTGCCCCCACTTCTGGGGAAGGACTGCTTACGAGGCCCTGGCTTCTGTTTTCCCTGAATCTCACGGTTGTGAGCTTTGGAGGCAGGCCCCTGGGTCCTTTCCACCCACCAGCTGAGTGGGCTTGAGCGAGTCACCCCTCTGAGCCTGTGTCCCCATCGAGTAAGGGGAGCCGCAGCGGGGTGCACAGTGCCCAGCCACGGGGCGATGAGGAAGGGCTCTACAGTGTGCACAGCTGGAGACTGCTGCTCATTTTGGGGGCTGGGGGCTTCCGTCATGAATCAAAGGCAGAGCCCTGCAGGGAGGCTCAGAGGCGCAGTGTGAAGAGCCCTGGGCTTGGGCAGAACTCTGGCCATGGTGAGCCTCGAGTGAGACTCTAAGGCTCGGGGCTGCCTCTGCCTGCGAAGTGGGGATTAGGGGGTCCCTTCATGCCCTATCTTATGCATCCGTGGGAGGCGTGATGCCCACAGATGGACCCCAGGCGCCCCGGCCCTCAGAAGGGTCCCTGAGCCAGCCGGGCTCCTCCCCGTGCCGTCCTGTCTCCTGCAGAGGTCATGCAGAACTTCTCCAGCAGACCCGAAGTCCAGCTCAAAGCCATGGAGAGGCTCCTGAGAATGCCCGAAGACCAGCTAGGTAGGGCCCCGCCCACCTTGCCCAGCTCCTCCGGGCCTCGCCCTGTGGCACGGGCCTCTGGGGGCGCGTGATCCCTCCCGCAGGCTCCCCTAGAGGGGCTCTCCTGCACCTTTGAGGCCCGTGTCCCCACCTGCTTGGAACAGGCAGCCTGGAATTCTTGCCGGGTTGCGCCTTTTACCCCAGCAGAAAGCGGGAATGGGCTGGTTCGGTGTGCAGTTTGTAGTGGCCTCTGCCTTCCCACGATCTTCATAGATCCTTAACGGGACGTCCCATCCCTCCCACCATCGCTGTTGAGGGGCTCTGACTTGTTGCTGTTTGTCCAGTATCATAAGCTAACCTGTACTGAGCGCCCTGGAGCACATTCCGTGCCCGCTCGTGTGAGCGTTTCTGTAGGATGAATTCCTAGATGTTCAGGTGGGAAGAGTTCAGTTTCACAGATGCTGCAAACTGCCCCCCACAGACACCCCAGCTTCCCCACCTACTGAGTCAGACAGCATGTCTTCCCAACACTCTGCATCAGAGCGTTCAGATCCTCTAAGTTTTCTCAAAACACGGTTTCATAAAATCTCTCTATTCAACTTGTCTCACTAGTGTAAATGTTATATTCACTCACTCGTCCAGCCACCCCTCCCATCTAACTATCCATCTATCCATCCACTCCTCTATTCATTTATCTATCCATCTGTCTACCCATCCATCAGCCCGCTAGCCACCTCCCCTCATCGACCCATCCATCCATCTGCCCACCACCACCATCTAACTGTCCATCCATTCATCCACCCACTCCCCGCATCTAACCAGCCATTCATCCACCCATCCATCCCTCCATCCATTTGTCTTTTTTTCTTTTAATTTTTTTTTTTTTTTTTGAGAGAGATAGAGACAGCATGAGCAGGAGAGGGTCAGAGAGGGAGATACAGAATCCGAAACAGGCTCCAGGCTCTGAGCTATCTGTCAGCACAGAGCCCGACGCGGGGGTTGAACCCACGAACCATGAGATCATGACCTGAGCTGAAGTCAGACGCTTAACTGACTGAGCCACCCAGGTGTCCTTCCATCTGTCTTTTAATCTGTCCACCCATCAGTCCTCCAGCCACTCTCCCATCTAACTATCCATCTACCCATCCATCTATCGACCCACCACCCCCATCTGTCTATCCATCCACCCACCCACCTACCCACCCCCTCATCTAACCAGCCATTCATCCGTGCATCCATCCATCCATCCACCCATCCATCCACCCACCCATCCATCCATCCACTGCCCCCGTCTGACTGTCCCTCCATCCATTCCCCCCACCCGTCTAACCATCAGTCCATCCATCTATCAACTGTCCATCTGTCCTTGCACAAAAGGTCTGTTCAGGGGCTGGGGCCCCAGAGATTGCAGACGCCCAGTCCCGGCCCCTCTAACGCAGCAGCAGAGACCTAGTATTGACCACCTGCCTTTCCCTCTTTTTTATCCCTCCCCTTGACTCCTTCCGGAGCTAGGGTGTGGCCAGAATAGAGTCCATAGGAAGGGAGATTTTGTCTTCCTGAAGGAGCCGAGGGAGGCTTTGCCGGAGCCACACGCGCCCCAGCCAGCCTCATTTAGAAGCCGGCTGGCTGTGCTCGGCCTCCTGGGCGCCAGCGCTCTCCTGCTTGTTCTCAGAACAAGGCACACAGAGCAGCGGTGGAGGAGGGGCACAGTGGGTGCTGGCCCCTCAGCTGCCCGCCCCTGCCTCTCCCCCCTACCCAGCACACAGCACAGAGGAGAGTCAGCAACACCCGCGGATGCCCACACTCAGGGTAGTTATGACCCCGGGCTCCAGAGTCAGGCCGGGTTCAAGGCAAGTGCTGTCGTCTCTCTGCCCGGTTTCCTCATCTGCAAGATGAGAGTCACAGGAAGGCCCTCCCTCGGGGGCTGCTGGGACAGGATGCCCGTGGCAGGCACACGGCGAGCGCCCAATAAGCACCGTCTTTCCCCGCCTCCACATCCAGCCGGCGGCCCGCGCACGGTGCCCTGCAGACCCCGGCAGAGCTGCGGGCCGGCCCCGGCCCTGTGCCCAGGCTCACCTCGCCTCCCTGCCCTGCCAGCTCTGCCGTGGCCCACAGAGCTGGCGGAGGTGCTGACCGCCATCATGACGCAACACGAGAGGGTCCTGGGCCTACAGCTGCACGCCTGCTCCCTGCTGCTGTGCACGCTGGGCCGAGGTGGGCGCCCAGCCGCACCTGTTAACTGGGGGCTCCGGCGCGTTGTCCCAGTGCCAGCAGAACCTTGGGGACCAGCCCTGGCTGCACGGCGCTGCTCACTCGCCAGCTTCGTGGGGGGGGGGGGGGACACTTGTGGCGATGTGCTCCATGCCAGGAGGGCAAGGCTTTCTCCACCTGAAGTAGGGGCACTGCCCCCTGCCCCCGCCCCAGCCAGGGAGGGAGCACACCTGCCTGCCCCCTGTCCCGTGAGCCCAGGTTCGGGAGGTGACCCTGGGCTTCTTCCCTCGGGCCAAGCAGCGCTGGCACAGGACCCAGCGGCCGAGGTGCCAAGTGACAGCTCTGTCACCTCCGTCCTGCTGAACTGCCTGCGGGTTCACCCGGA
Source organism: Hyaena hyaena (assembly GCF_003009895.1). Classification (NCBI taxonomy): domain Eukaryota; kingdom Metazoa; phylum Chordata; class Mammalia; order Carnivora; family Hyaenidae; genus Hyaena; species Hyaena hyaena. The sequence continues at coordinate 1,361,447 of NW_024081144.1, read as the reverse complement.
GTCGGAGCAGCTCCTGGTCACGGTCTATGGCGTGCTCACCATCATCTCCAGCCAGGGTGGGTGCGCCAGGCCCTCCCTCTCCCGGGCGGAGGCTGGGGCGACGCTGATGCCCCGCCCCCCCGGGATGGCACAATCGTGCCGCCTGCAGCGGGGTCTCTTCCACGTGCTCGTCCTGCCTCCTCTCCCGATGGGAAGCTTCCATTCGGCAGACACTTGTTCCCTCCACAAACACGCACAACACTGACTGGCTGCCAGGTGCCACCGTGGGCTCCACTTCCCAGAGCACCTGGGCTCCGGGAGCCACCAGCCACGCAGGCCATAGGTGGCCGGACAGGGGATGCCGCAGGGAGCGCCGTGACCCAGGGCCCTTGGCGCCTTGCCCATCCCCACCTTCCTCACTGGGTGGGCAGCCCTCTCTCCAGTGGGAAGCCGGGCCCGTGAGCCCCAGGACACTCACCTGGAGCCCCGTGGCCAGCCAGGGGCAGGCACCCCGCCCTCCGCCCCTCACCACCCTGGCTGGATCCCCCTTTGGGGAGGGGGCGGGGTGCTAGGAGAGGGCACCACACGACAGCAGGCGTATCACCCGCCGGCAACGATGCAACCACGCTCGCGTCTCAGGAGGCGCAGGCCCGCTCTGTGCGGTCGGTCCCGCGAGGCCGGCCCCAGCCCAACAGTGGGATGCGCAATACAGGGCCTGGCGCCCAGGGGGTGGACTGCGTCGTCCTGTTTCTGGGCCCCACGCTGCGTGTGACTGGCGCCGAGTAGGCGCCCAGAAACCCGGGGCGGGGGGGTAAGGACAACAGACGGAGGGGGCTCTCCGGGGCCCTCACTCCGGGGCTCGCCCGCAGAGTCGGCCGCGGAGGCGCTGCAGCAGGCCGGGCTGCTGGAGCTTATCCTGGAGCACCTGAGAACCTTCCTCACAAACAGGGACATGTGCATCAACGGCCTGAGCCTGCTCTGGGCCCTCCTGGCGGCCGGTGAGGGCCCTCCTCCTGCCCGGGGACAGCTGTCCTCGCTGCTCCCTGCTCACCTCTGCAAGCCTTCGAGGGCCTCCGCGTCCTGTCCCTTAAATGCTTCAGGGCAAGAGCGCACAGAGGCGCCTGGAAGCAGGGGAAGAGCAAGGAGGGGAGGGGGCCCCCTGTCTGGATGGGTGGGTCCCCCCGACTCTGGGGGCTCCTGCCCTGGGAGCCCCTCCACCTGCCACCCATGCCGGGGTTTCCTGGGCAGCCCCTGGTTTCTGAAGGTACTTGGCGCCGATGCAGAAAAGGGGCGGGGCCGCTTCCTCGCCTCCAGGCCCCTCTGGCCCAGCGGCAACAGGGCTACGGGTCCCAGGAACAGAGGGCTCCAGGCCACGGGGCTCCCGTGTCCTTGGTGGGAGGCAGGGCGTGTGGGGTCACATATACAACAGGCACTCCAGGGCGAGGTGTCCCCTCCTCCTTCGTGTCCCGGTCCCAGCCGTCATTGTGGACAAGACCCCCTTGGAGAGAGCCCCAGTCCTCGTCGCTGAGGTGCTGGCCGCCTACCCCACGGACGCGGAGATGGCCGAGGCGGGCTGCGCGGTCTTCTGGCTGCTGTCCTTGCTAGGTGAGCGGCGGGGCTGGGCCGCGCCTCCCCCACTCCCCCCTGCAGCAATGCCGCGAGGCCTGATCGCGCCCTCCGCAGGCTGCATCAAGGAGCACCAGTTTGCAGATGCGGTGACGCTGTTGCTGCGAAGCATCCGGCTGTGCCAGGACAGAGTCCGGCTGGTGAACAACGCCTACCGGGGACTGGCCAGCCTCGCAAAGGCGTCCGGTGAGCCGGGGGTGGACCGGGCTACCCTAGGAGGTGGGGGGGGGGGGAGGCAAAACGCAACACGTCCTGTCTGCCAGCTGCCCACGAGCGAAAAACAGAACGGAAAAGTCAAAACGGGAAAAGGGCAACCTATAGTCCCATCATCCAGAAGTTGCTGTGGGGACTTTCCATGTACCTCCTGGTTTTGTGGGGGCTTTAGCCTCGTGCCGTGCTGTGATTCTCTCTCCGCGTCCATGGACACCCCGCCCAGGTGTTAGGTCTGCACAGGTGTCCCTACGGGCACAGCTTATCAGGACATCCCCGGAGACAGGTCCCCCCAACGTGAGCGCCGGCCGTTCTTGGGGGGCAGTGCCAGGCGCCGTGACGGACCTGTGTGTGAGGGGTGCTCCCGCCCCTCTGAGGGTGCGCTGGGCGGGGGGCGGGGCAGGGGCCGCCCTCGTTCCTGGAGAGGCTCCAAAGAGCACTGGCAGGGCAGGCCCCCCGACACAGGGTCTGTATCAGCTGCCGACCTCATGGCACGGGAAGGGGAGCTGGGGTCCTGAGGGCAGAGGCGACGACCTTGCTCAGCAACGGAGGAGGGGGTGCTCAGAACCCAGGGCCAGGGTCTGAGCGGGAATGGGGCTCTGCCCCCTGCTGGCTGGACAACTCAAGTGGGCCCGCTTGAGGGTGAGATCTCCCCAGGCTCCAGGAGGGTCTGAGGAGTAACACTTCGCAGGCCGCAGCCCCTCTAGAGCCAGGGCCTGACCCCTCACTGGGGGTGGGGGGGGTACGTGTGCCGTGTTGGCGCTGCGCCAGCACCCACTACAGGCAAGTCCTGGGACGCTTTTCTAGCGCTTCCCTTGTGCCCGCGGGCTGAGGCCTCTGACGGAGCCTCTTGCTGGGGGAGGGAGATGGGGCGTGCATTCCCACCAGGAGGAACCGGGGCCCGCAGGTGCCTTCGCGAGCTTTACAACCAGCGGGGCAACGCCGGCCTCAGGTTCCTCAGGCGGCAGGAAACCAGCCTCCTCTGCCAGCGGTTGAGGTCCCTGCTATCCTGAGCACCCTGGACTGCTGTCACCCCACTTCCTAGAGGACCCCAAGGCACAGGCAGTTGCAGGAAGTAAATCCTGCCCCCCCCCCCAAGAGCTGGCAGCACTGCAGGTGGCAATGCCAGAGGAGGGCAGCAGCGGCCTCAGCCTCATCCAGGACACGTACCAGCTGTACAGGGACGACCCGGAGGTGGTGGAGAACATCTGCTTGCTGCTGGCTCACCTCGCGTCCTACGGTGAGAGTCCCCCTTTCCCTCTCATCCCCTCACCCAGGAAGCCAGTGGTCAGAGGTGCCCTGCTCCCAGCCCTGACTGGTGGGGAGAAGAGAAGGAACTGTACTCCAACTTCCTGCTCGTTCAACAGCAGAGCTCCAGGCACCAGGCGCCGCACTGACTGCGGCGGTCGCTGGCTCCTGGGCCCCAGGGGCAGTGTGCGGTCATGCTAAGGCCTAAGCCCAAGTGCGATGGGGCCCAGCCTTGTCCCACTGGCCTCAGGACCCTCTGCTCTGCCCACAGATGACATCCTGCCTGAGCTGCAGGCCAGCGGCATCCAGCCCCTGGCCCGGGAGATCAAGGAGCGCTTCACCTCCAGCCTGGTGAGCACTTGGGGGGGGGGGGGGGGGGGGGGACACACACATCAGGCCTCCCAACTGCCTCTACAGCTGGATCTGGGTGGCACGGAGCCAGGGGCCCAGAACAAGACATTGTGTGCCAAGTAGACTTGACCCTGTGTATAACTTATTTATTTTATTTTACTTTATTTATTTATTTAAATTTATAGAAAGAGCTCCAGTGGGTGAGGGGCAGAGGGAGAGTGAGCAAATCCCAGGCAGGTTCCACGCTCAGTGCGGAGCCCAATCACACGACCCTGGGACCATGGCCTGAGCCAGAGTCAAGAGGCACAGGCTCAACTGACAGCCACCCAAGCACCCCTCTGCGTGTATGGTTTTCCTGACTCTTTTCCCATCTGCAACTTCACAGCTGTCTCCGGGCCCCAAAACCTAAAGGGCAGGGACAGACCTCTTCACGGAAGAGCAGAGTCGGTCACAAAAATGCCTTCTCGAAGGCTCTAAGAGCGTCCATGAACTCATGCCTGCTGCTCTCTTTCCAGGAGCTGGTTTCCTACGCAGAGAAGGTGCTCCTAAGGCTGGAGGCCGGCCCGCCGCCCGGTGCTGCAGAACAGTCAGCTCTGCCCTGAGGAGGCAGACACCCCACAGCCTCCCGCCTCCCCATACCTCCTCTCCTGCCCTTCCTTTCCTTGTCCAGCCCTGGAGCTGCCTGGTGAGCGGCTCTTCCCTTAGGTCATGGGAGGGGGGTGTCCCCCTCACTCACGCAGACGTGCTGGGGGCAGCTCAGAGGACCGGTGGGGCCCTGGGGGCTCGATTCGGCAGGCTCCACACAGACCTTGGCCCTGGACCCACCAGCGTGGCCCTTGTGGAAAAAGCGGCCCTTCCAGACCACCGTGAACGAGGGAAGTGTACCCTCCGCGCTCCAGCTCCAGTAAAAGCCTGTGTATTACATCCTCTCGGTGGGTCCGGGTCTTCCTTGTGCTATGTCAGCCAGTTTGGTAAAAGCCGGGGTTTTATGCACCGGGTGCAACCGGCTGCTCCCAACTCTTCTCACAAAGACCCTCACACCTGGGACACCCCACAGCTGGAGACCGGCACATCTGTCCCGACGGGCACACCTGGGACCCCCCACAGCTGGGGACCGGCACATCTGTCCCAATGGGTACACCTAGGACCCCCCCCCAAAGCTGGGGACCGGCATATCTGTCCCGACGGGCATACCTGGGACCCCCCCACAGCTGGGGACCAGCACATCTGTCCCGATGGGGAGGGGCACCCGTCTTTGGGGGGAATCACAGTCACCCAGCTCCGACGAGCTGAGCCTCACTTGCCACACTGCGAACCCTGACCTCAAGTTGAAACCTGGCGGGTGTATATATGGGGTGGGCGCAAGGTGTGAGGGAGGAATGGCACCCTCAGAAAATCCCCGAGTCCGAGGGCGGCTGCGCTGAACCCAGAGATAAGGTGAGAGCTGCGCTTACTGTACTGGCTGCGTCGGGCCTGAGTCCAAAATCTTTCTGTGACCTGTGACCCAAGGCACAGCGGGGGTCTGGCCTCCTCCCTGGAAGAGGCTACCAATCCAGTGGACGCTGGGTGCCTCTGGCCCCTGGGACCTGGTGAATCCAGCACACTGTGGGGATAGCACGCGGCAGGCAGCCCCGACTCGCTGTCAGTCCCCAGGACAGACCCCCACCGGTGCTGCCCACCCCTCGTGGGGGCGCCAGGTCTTGGATCGCAGAGGGAGGAAGCAGTCTCGGCTGCCCCCACACCTTGCCACCAGGACGGTGAACATGTTTCAACAGCTCTGCTGCTACGCGGAGACCCGCGCTGTCCTGTGTGCGGTCACCGCCTGCAGATGGGAGGCGCTGCTGCTGTCCGGGGCCGGGGGGCGCCTGTCCTGGGCCGAACTCTCCCACTCCTTCTTCACCAGGACGTACAGTCTCATGGCCGCCTGGGCATCCTGAATCTAGGGGGCCCAGAACACCACTGTGACTTTCCCAGCAGGCGACAGGCAGGGCGCATGCCACCCGAGCCCTTGAGCCACACCCCGGGGAGGCCGAGGAGAAGGCCAATCGGAGCACCCCTGTAGGGCCCCGACCCCAGTCGGGCTCTGGCAGCTCGGGTGCCAGCCTGCGGGGAAGAAAGGACCCAGGGCAGGACAGGGCAGGGACAGGCGTGCTGCCTCCTGAGGCGTAACAGACAGTGGCCGACGCAACAAGTGCTGACGCGACAAGTGCAGACGCGAGCGGGGCTCCGAGTGGACGCTGCCTGAGGCCTCCACGGGCCAGCAGCTTGGCGCCAGTAAGTACCCTGGTGACGCCAGGGCCCGTCACCAAGGCGGGGAACCACTGGCCTGGGCCGGATGGTTCGGAAAGGCTTCAATCTATGTGGGGGCCTTTTTCTCTTGAGGACTGTGCACGACATGGCAATTCTCTGTGTTAACGAGCACCCGGAATTTAACGACCGCTCTGTAAGCCCAGGGCGCCGTTTCATCTTTTATGGACCAGCGGCCTCCTAAAAATAAGTTGTCGGGGTCCCAAGAGAGCGCCTTGGCCGCAAGGTCAGGGATGGCCCCCAATCCTGAGGACTGTTGCCCCAGGACACTCACCGAACAGTGCTCTGCCTCCTGCACCCGGAGCCCCAGGATCCTCTCTGCAAGCAGCTTCAGAGACGGCCTCCCACTCTGCCAGGGGACAGTGGACAGCACACGGCCACGCTGGGGTGGAGGCCTCAGCAGGCTGCTCAGCGGGGGTGGGGAGTAGGGGGGTCACCTACTGAGCCCTGACCCAGGGTACTTCAACATGCCTTTCACCGGAAGTGCCGGGGGCACCGAGGGCACGTGACACCCAGTTCACCCGCACTGCGTGTCTGACGCCTCTGCACCAGACCCGAGGGCGGCTTCCTCTCACAGCCGGGGACCTCACCACAGAGACCAGAACAGCAGGCCCCTGGTTGCACTGACTTTTAAAGGTTAACGTTCACTGAATCTCTGGGGTTTTTGTTTTTTTAACATTTCTTTATAGTTTCAAAAGCTAAAAGGCCCCCCAAAACCTAACCAAACCCCTTTAACCAGCAAGCCACCAGGGCCCAGAACCGACAGTATGCGAACCCACAGAACTACGACGTACGCAGCCGTGCTCGCGTTAAGTACCTTCACTTGACTCCTGAAAGGTTTGTATTTCTGCGTGTCCCGAATCTTCTTCTTCGGGTGATCGAGAAACAGTACCTGGAAGAAGAGGACCCGGTGACGGTCACGGTGCTGTCAGCGTGCAGAGGTGGCACTTTCTCCCAGCAGCTTCCCACGAGGAGTCCTAGCGTGTAACACACACGGGGAAGCGGGTACTGATGTGAACTTGGACTTGGGAAGGAAAGCTCTCACGCGGACTAAAGACAATGCCTAACGGTAAGAACTGTGTCAATAAACACACAATCTCTGGGGCGCCCGGGTGGCTTAGTCAGTTAAGCGTCCTACTTTCGCTCAGGTCATGATCTCACGGTTCGTGGGTTCGGGCCCCGCGTCGGGCTCTGTGCTGACTGCCAGCTCAGAGCCTGGAGCCTGTTTCAGTCTGTGACTCCCTCTTTCTCCGACCCTCCCCTGCTCACGCTGTCTCTCTCTCTTTCCTAGAAATAAATAAAACATTTAACAAAAAAATTTTAAAAAAATAAATAAATAAAAACACAGTCTCCAGAACTGGAGACCGACAGCCGTCGGTTACCCGGCAACCACTACGCTCCTGTGTCCTGAGCGGGTGTCGCACCAGCAGGGGCTTCTGGAGAACGTGTGCTCCCAGCTCATCTTGCGACCCCAGGACGGCCTCAGCAGAGAGCCGGACACGAGCGTGCCCGAGTCCCCAGGGACGGTGCTGCCTGAGGAGACGGCGCGGCCCAGCAGGGAGGCGGCACTGAGACTTCCAGTCCTGAGCTGCAGCAGGCCAAGCGCCCGCCGTGAGTTCAGCGCTTCCGAGTTATTTTAAAAGGCAACAAAGACCCATGCTCAGCGACACCTGAAACCCCCGAGGGCTCCAGGGCTCCACGATGGGGTGAAGAGCCCCACGCGCACTTGGCCCGTCCCGCGGCTCTCCGAAGATCGGCCGGGACGATTCCACCCACGGCAAGGACGTTCCGGGAGCAGAGGCCGGGCACATGGCCTCCAGGGCACTGAGGTGGACCCTCGAGCTCGAGTGCCACCTGCTGTGGTGCGAGAGCTGGGGGAAGGGCGCCTGGCCCCAGGTCTGGGTTTGCACCCAGCTCTGCCACGGGGGCGCTGTGGGCAGATCACTCAACTCACAGAGCCTCAGGTCGACCCCCTGTTAGAGCAGGACCATCAAACGCCTCTTAAAGAACCGGAAACGGTCGACGCTCGGCCCAGGAAGAACCGGACAACTGGCATGGGGTGCTGTTTCCAGGGCCTTCCCAACAGAGATGCCATAAGTCCGAGTAATGAAAGTGCCTCCAGGACGCAGTGCGGACCATGGCGGGGATGCAGGGTGTGGGAGGGGGCCCGCTGCGGGGCTATGGCCTGCACGAGGCACTGGTACCTTGAGGTCGTTATGCAGTGCGTGTCCAACTAGAATCCGGCCCTTGAGAATGTCCGCCACTTCCTTCTGAATGACTTCCAGGTTTTCTCCTGATGACCAGAACAAAGAAGTGAATTTTAGCGCCTTGGGCCACGCCGGTGAGCCCCATATCACGCCCTCCATGGCCAGGATGGGCGCAGGGGGCACAGTGGCCTTTCAGAAGCACTCATGGCAACCTGACAGTCATTTTTACCGCTGAATCTAGTGAGAACCGGGACTGAGATTTCACACTTTCCAACTGCAGGTAAAGACAAGATGGGTCGTTGGCCGCAGACAGCGAGGAGTGCTCCCCCAGACACCCCTCCAGAGGCAGCCCCACCTGCTCTTCTGGCGGATGCCCTGGGTCCCCACCGTCTCCCGCCATGGGAAGGCTGGGAGCCACTGCGCCCGGCCCTGGACAGGAGGGATCAGGTCCAGGACAGTCCATGCCGAGCAGGTCCCTGCTGAGCCTGGAGCCAAGGGGCTGGTCAGGCCGGGGTCCCGCCTGGCTGGTTACTGTGCAGAGGGAGCCTGAGAGGGACAGGGGAAGGGCAGTAGCCTCGCATCTCTAACCTCGGAATCACCTGTGTGACTCCTCCCACACGGCCTGTCCAGCACACCCCCCAGACTCCACCTTCAGGGTGCACCTGGGGTGGGGCCACGTCCTGTCATCTCTCACAGCGCCCCACCTGTGTGACTCCTCCCACACGGCCTGTCCAGCACACCCCCCAGACTCCACCTTCAGGGTGCACCTGGGGTGGGGCCACGTCCTGTCATCTCTCACAGCGCCCCTCATCCCCCCCCCCCCCCCCCCCCCCCCCCCCCCCCCCCCCCCCCCCCCCCCCCCCCCCCCCCCCCCCCCCCCCCCCCCCCCCCCCCCCCCCCCCCCNCCCCCCCCCCCCCCCCCCCCCCCCCCCCCCCCCCCCCCCCCCCCCCCCCCCCCCCCCCCCCCCCCCCCCCCCCCCCCCCCCCCCCCCCCCGGCCACAACCAGGTCACCAGCAGCACATGCCCTTTCATCTGGCTTCCATCCTCATGGCCCGAGTCGCTTCTCAATCCTATAGCCAGAGAGAACCTGCAGACACCTGAGCCAGGCCTGTCACTGCTCAGACCTTCCCGTGGCTTCCCGACGTCCCCACGAAGATCCACGGGACCCTGCAATCTGTCCCCACCTTCCCTCCTCACCCCCACGTCAGCACACTCCCTGGGCCTCTACTGCCAAGTGACACACAGGTGAAGACACAAAGGCATCTGAGAGCCATCTGAAAACAGTCACCCTGGGAGACACAGGGCTGTTGGGACTCCTGCTGTGGCCTATGCTCCAGATCAGAAAGGGGACAAGAGGGAGAGAAGGGGGCGCCTGGCTGGCTCAGGCAGAGGAGCGTGTGACTCTCCATCTAGGGGTCGTAAGTTCAAGCCCCACTTTGGATGGAAACGTTACTCAAAAAAATGAGGTAATAATTTAAAAAAGGGGCTCCTGGGTGGCTCAGTTGGTTAAGTGTCTGACTCTTGGGTTTCAGTTCAGGTCGTGATCTCACGGTTTGCGGGTTCGAGCCCCGTGTGAGGCTCCCCGTGTGCTAAAAGCACAGAGCCTGTTTGAGATTCTTTCCCCTCTCAGGCCCTCCCCTGCTCACACTCTCTCTCTCCAAGTGAATATACTTAATAATCATAAAGAGGAAGAGAAGGGCCAGGCACGGCCTCTCCTGCGCTCGCCGGCCCGCGGACCCACCCTGCTTGAGGTTCTCCGGCCGGATCCCGCTGACTGCCGTCCTGTAGTCCGTCACCCGCTGGGTGGGCTTGATGCACTTGTCATAAACACACTTCCCGTACTGGTTCACGATGGACACGCGGGCGGCGATGCTCTCTTCCCCCTTGGGGCCCACGCCCACCATCTCACAGTCCATGGCTACGGCTCTAGTCAGCCTGAGGGAGACAAAGTCCCGTCCACTCAACACCACGGACCAACAGGCGGCCCCTAAAGCTCCCGGCTCCCACCACCACGTGGAGACCAGCTCGGCATTCAGGGCTCCTCACAGGATGGGGCAGCACCTGCCTGACTCCACTAGGGGCGCGGGGGAGCTCCTGCCCGAAACCCTCCCCCTCCCCTGCCCGGTGCCGCCCTGCGTACCCGCCGAAGGCCTGTTCCTTCACCAGCGCAACGCTGCTATCGCTCTGCCCCAGCTGCTTCCTGGCTATCCGGGCCGCCTCTGGGCCCAGGGCCGCCTCTATGTCCGCTGGGTCGACGTCGTCAAACCAGATGTCTTCCCTGGAAGGCAGAGGGAGTGGGCTGCGGGTGCCACTCAGTGGAGGGGCCCCCGTGATCGGGCCCACACCGCCACTCCCGCTGCTGGATCAGCGCGGCGCTTCTGCCACTTTTAACTGGGAGACGCGCTCACTACCCTGACCCAGGAGCCACAGAGAAACACACAGAGCACAGACAGGCGCGCCATGTGTAACGGCCGCTGGCATTTTCTTCCCAACTGAGAAAGCAGGAAGCTTGTCACCGGACCTTTAGGAGATGCACATAAAGGCACCGACTACAAAATGGAATCACAGACGCCCCCTACCCCTGGTGTCTTCACGCCAAACCCTCAAAGGCGGATGCCCACGGCCGGACAGATGCGCCTGCCTGGTGAACTGCCTTCTGGACGCAGCCAAACATCACCTCCTTAGAAACCACTTCCCAACACCACTGGGCCGACACGCTCCATGGCCATGGGCTCCCGTGCACTTCACCCTCATCGGATTTACCCTGCCCACACCCACAGAATTACCCGCCTAATTCCAGTCTGGCCGCCTCTCCGGCCTGCCTGTCAGGCTCGGGGTGTGGGCCCTTTGGTGACTGCCGGTTTCCAGAAAGTGTACCCAGCACAGTGACACGTGGCCGGCACTCAAAACGCTCTCTCCTTGGAGCCTTCTGGAACTGTGCCCTCAACCCGCAGGTGACTCGCCACCAGCCTGACTTAGGTACGCGCGGCCTTCCGCCGAGCCATTTGGAGGCGGCCCCTGGACCCCGCTCCTCCCCGTGGGAGTGACCTCCGCAGTTTGTTGAGTCACCAGCAGGCGCTGGGTCAGCACTTCCCATCTCACAAGCCCCCCCCCCACAGGTGACCACACTGACGCTTGGGACAGCAAGAACCTGCATCAAGGCACTCGACTGGCAAGACGCAGGAATCGGTTTCAAACTTGGGTCTTTCTGGCTCTGGCGTCCATTACCCCACAAGTCTTCACGGAGGCCTAAGTGCCTCGCTGTGCTCTAGGCCCTGAAGTTACAGCGCTTACCAGCAGGCCCTGCCCTCATCACGCCTCCATCCTGGGGGAGACAAGTAAACGACGACACAGCACCCGGAGGGCCCTCCCCCGAGGCCGCCAGCCGCACCAAGGGGTATCGGCTGGCACACACCACCAGTACTCACTCGGTGGGCGGGACTGGGGTCAAGGCCACAGTCACCTCCTTAGCTTTCGGCTTCCTGCGCTTGATGTCTCCTCCTTCTGGAGAAATATCATTATTGGTCCTTTTCTTGCCTGCCTTCTCCCCATGCTCTGCTCCGCTGACCTTCGTGGGAGGCGGCGACCCGGGACCAGAGTCCCCCACGGCCTCTGGGGCCGCCGTTTCCGTCCGCATCTCACTTCTCTTTGCTTTATCTCGGGTGGCTTTTCTGTTCTGTTGGAGAATTCCGGGCTGCTGTTTGGAATCCGTCTGAGAGATAACCAGAGGCTTTTCCGGGGCCTGTGTTTTTTGTTTCAGGAGCTAATAGGACCCAAGACAAAATACACAACATGTTTTAATTTGGAAACCACGCATGAGAGATTGAAAAACCTTACGTGTGTGCATATCCACGAGTCAGTCATGTCTACGGGCACTTCCCACCAGATCAGTGAGATCCATCATCTGACAGTTTGGGAAAAGTCCTTTCTCCTTCCCGCCTGGTAACTTGTGGGGAGACGGTCTTCTCTGCTCATCTCATTACAAGGCACGATCTGATACCTGCTGCCTCACCCCTACAAAATTTTAAACTGCTGTCCAACATCTTCAGTGCCTACCGAATGCCTGAACACAGACCTCTTCACCTGGCCAGAGGGATACGAGAAAGCTGGTCTCCATTCACTGAGGGCTCGCGTTCCCCAGACCAGGCCAAAGAGCTGCTGCCCTGGAACGCCCTCCTTTACGAACCCCTCTGTGTGCTGCGAGGGTCTCAGGAAGGGCTGTGTGTTCAACAGAAGAGTTTTAGTCAAGGCCACGGCGGTGAAGGGCTGCCAGGAGCCTCAGACAGGAAGGGCTGGTGCGGGGCTTCCCCTTGAGCTCCAGCCCCCAGCACGACTGCTCTTAACCGCAGTTAAGACCCTGGGGTGTGGGTTTCTACTTACTTGTTCCTGCCGCACTTAACCAAAGAAGGACTTACTTTTTCGTGCGATGTACAGGAAACACAAGGTTTCCCCCCTAATGAACCTCCTTTCCACTGACGCGATTTTGCTTTACCTCCTTGAGAGAAAGAGGAGGAGGAGGAGCCACGGCCCAAGAAATCACCCAGAAGCCCGGGTTTGCCCGAGGGAGCCTCCTCAGTCCTGTCCGTCCACACAGGCGGTCAGGACCTCCCATCCAGAGGCACTCGCCGTGTCAAGAGGCTCAAAGCTCTTCTCTAGCCCCCAAAACTGTGGAAGACTCTGAAAGTCACTGCTAGCTAAGAACAGAAACTCTGCCTCGAAAGTGTGAATCTGCACCCCGATCTGCCACGTTTTTACCAGCTCTGTGACACTGGGCCAAATTCCTCAAGCTCTGTGCCTCAGTTTCCTCGCTTGGAAAACAGCGATGACAACAGCAGCTTAACTTCAAGGAAGGTGTAGACTGAACTACATGGAACAGCACTGGGCAGAAAGGAACCTCCATGTGGGTGGCCTGGGTGGCTCGGTTAAGCGACCGACTCTTGATTTCGGCTCAGGTCAGGACCCAAGGGTTATAGGATCGAGGCCTGCATCAAGCCTGCTTGGGATTCACTCTCTCTCTCTGCCCCTCCCCTGCTAACGGTCTGTCTCTGTCTCAAAAATAAACAAACATAAAAGGAACCTCCACGAAGGCACCGGCCACCAGTGAGGAGAAAGGCAGTAGGACACCACGTGGGGTTCTGAGCAGTGGCTCTTGGTGTGGGACACCCGGTTCTGCCCCGATATTTTCTCTAACCTTTCCGGGCCCCCTTCCGCTCTGTAAAAGGAGCTGACAAAGGCGGCCCCCGCACAGCGCTGGCCTGGGGGTTAAACAACACACGTGTAGATCACGCCAGAGTCCGCACATGTGAAGAGATCAGTACCCCGGGGGCAGCTGCCATCAAAGCTACTCACAAACCCCAGTTCTGTCACGCTCCCGCGGGTTCGCTGTCCACCTCCACAGGCTGTGCGCCCGCGAAAGGTCTGGGACTCCCACGTGCCTGCCCAGCGGCCCCTCAGATCCCACCTGCTGCAGCGCCCTCCAGTTCTGGGAAAAGTCCTCCGGCGCCTTCGGAGGTCGCACCACGACGTCGCCGGGGCCGCCGCCCGGGGTCTTGCTTGCATCTCGCCCTCTGCTTTTCCAGAATCTCCTCTTCCTGCTTTTCTTCCGAGCTAGCTGCTTGCCAAGCCCCGGCTCAGCCAGGCGGTCGCCCGGGGCGCGCCTAGGAGTCAGCGCCTTGGCCATCCCGCCCCCCGGCCGGGGTCCCTCGGGCCCGGAGCCGGGCTCTGCCCACCGAGCGCAGGCCCAGGCCAGCCCCCAGCTCCCCGGCTCGAGAGACACCAGCCCCCGGGACCCCGGAAGCGGCGCCGCGCGCGTCCCGGCACGCGCGTCCCGGTCTCCGGAAGTGCTCTTCTCTCCGGGCCGGCTGGAAACCGGGCCTCCGCTCCTGGTTCCGCACGGCCGGGAGCAGGGCGGGGCTCTTCTCCGGCCTGGGGGGAGGGCCACCACTCCAGCGAGCGGCGTCCGGGGTCCAGGACTTAGGCTAGGCTTGGGGTAGGCCCAGCGCCTTACCGAGAGCCGGGCCGGGGACGAGAGACGCGTGCGCCGGAAGGGAACTGGGGGGCCGCTGTCGGTGTAGGGCCGTCGCGGCGCAGGCGGCCGCGAGGGGGCGCCGGGCGGACGGGCCCAGGTTGGGGAGTCGGGGAGGGGGCGGGGGGCGGAGCGGACGGCGCGCAGCCGGGGCCACGCCCCCGAGCCGGGCGGCGCTAGCCCCGCCCCTTCCTCACCGAGTGGGGAAACTGAGGCCGCCAGACGGAAAGACGACCCCAGGGTGCTGGTAGAGCCGCACGTGCGCCCTGGGCTGCAGAGCACTTGAGCCACGGCCGGCGGCAATGAGAAAGTAGGGTAACTACGCTGTGTATTAGTTTATGGCACATCGTGGTGATAAATTACTGGTCCACCTTGCCTGGGCCCTCGGTACCTTGGGGATCCCTTGAGGCCTCCGCTTCCCTAAAGCTTCCACGTGAGTGTGTGTCGTGCGGGGGTGGGGGGCTTTCGAGGAAACATCACAAACCAACCGGGTAATTCTGGATGCTCCTAACTACCGCGAAGGTGATAAAGTGAGATGCTGGGGAAACCGGACAAAACGAAGGACGCCCAGGGGCATGGGAATTCCAGACAAAGGATAGTTCTTGGTACAAATGTGTCCGATGCAGCAGGTGCAATATTTGGGGCATATGTCTACTAAAACAAACAAAAAGTATTCCTTGTTGATCCAAAATTCAAAGTTAACTGAGCGTCCTGATTTTTATTTTCTAAATGTGGCAACTCTATCTGGAGGTCACTTAGATCAGGTCCTCCTCCGTCGGGTGACATTTGAGCTGAAACTTGAATGTGAAACCAGGGCTTGGAGGGAAGAGCACTATCTAAGTAAGGAGAAGCAGGCTGGTGTGGCCGAGTCTCTGTGTGCCGAGGGGAGAGGCTTAGAGATGCAGGCAGAGAGACGGCAGTCTGTCTGTTCTACGATTACAGAGTCGAGTCCCGGAGGCTGAGGGAAGGGTTTGCTAGTTTTACTCTAAGGACAAGGGGAAGCCATCAATTGTTGTAGAGCTGAGGGGGGGTGGTGGTGGTGGTGTTGCAATTTGACTTGAGTTCTTAAAGGATCACTGCCACTCTAAGTGAAATGGGATGGGGAGGGCGTGAGAGAGAAAGCAGGGAGGCCAGCGGGAGCCAATGACAGACACCAGGCCAGCAGGGAGGCAGTTTGGATTAGGGCCCGTGGCCATCTGGGTCTCCAGGGAACATCACAGAGAAAGTCAGGAGCGCACCGCGTGAATTAGGGCGGCATACCTGGGAAAGGAGAGGGAGAAAAGCAGGATGGACAGAGAGAGCCTCGGGCTGTCCAACGATCCGGCCTGGGAATGGGGAGCAGCTCGGCCCAGAATGGAGTTGGTGCAGCCTCCCTAATAAAGAGGACAAGAAGCCAAGAAACCTTCAGAAGCCCCTCTAGCTGTCAGGGGAGTTGGGGGGGTGGTGTCCTGGAGGTGGCAGGGAGTGTGAAACAGTGCTTTGGAGAGTATGGCTGAGAACATTCCAGAAAGTAGAGGGGGCTGCCAGGTGGTCTGGGACATATGGTGTGGTTCTGTGACCGTCCACGGGCGGGGGGTGGGGGGCAGGCACAAACTCAGCAGTGGCTGAGAGTGAGGGGAAAGCAGAGGAGTGTTTGTGAGGGGTGGGTTCAGTGGGGGGCGGCATCTGCACTGGGCAAGGAGGGTGAAACGCAACAGGGTCACTTATGTCATGGGGTTTTAAAATGGAGCTGGAGTCCATAAGGAGATGGGCCATATGCACGTCTCGCTATCCTCACCAGTGGAACCATGAACTTTTGAACTGGGCCAAAGTGCACATGCTTCAAGGACTGAACCCTTGCGATTGGCGAGTGAAAGGATTGCTCAGCGACAGCGTTAGTCAAGATTTGTCTTACACAGATCTCCTTTCTGCCACCAGCACCAGTCCAAAGTTCTCTGCAAGCAGTGTATACAGCCAGTCTATTTCTTTTTCTAAAAAAAAATTTGTTTAGCGTTTAATTTATTTCTGAGAAAGAGAGAGAGAGAGACAGCATGAGCAGGAGAGGGACAGAATCTGAAACAGGCTCCAGGCTCTGAGCTGTCAGCACAGAGCCCGACGCGGGGCTCGAACCCATGAACCGTGAGATCACGACCTGAGCCGAAGTCGGACGCTCAACCGACTGAGCCACCCAGGCGCCCCACAGCCAGTGTGTTTTTGCTGTAGATGCCCCTGACTTTTGCTTCCTAGTGGGGCACTATTTGGATTGTGACCCAAATCTATGTGCCCCGAATTGCACTTCTTCGATCCCAGGTAAATGTGCTTGTGTAATTATCAATCACCTCCTGACTATTTTAGGTTGACAAAGGGGAATGAGGACAGGAGAGCAGGGCAGATCGTGGGGTGTCTGTGGACGTGGACGTGAGCAGGTTGCTGAGGCTGCAATGTTGCTGTCTCTGGTACAGCCTGTCATCAGCCCGTGGAGAGTAACCCAGACCCAGTTCTAGAATCATGCCTGGGTCCACATGTTAAGATTCCTGGTCCAGTGCTCCCTCCTCCAGACTGCGCTGCTTGGCTCCGCCCCGTTCCGGGGTATAGGGTCCTGCGCTGCAGACCAAGGACCAGCCTGGTGCAAGAGCCTCCTTCAGGCTGCCCACCCCCCGTGGCCCCTGCCCTGGGAGGAAGCTCCCAAGAGTAAACACAGCCTCCTCTTCCGGCCCCCTGGGGACTGCCACATCCCATGCTGGGCAGATTTCCAGTCACAAGGCTCTCTCCCTCTGCCCCAGGCGGGTTCTCCTGAGGATGAGGGAGCCTCGCCCCTGGGGGAGATGCGTGGGGACAATGCTCACTTCCTTCTTTCTCCTGGGCTGCCGGGGACTGTCCGGTTTCCAGCAGGTGGGCGAATCTGCAGGAGCCGAGGTGTTCGGGTGCCCTGGGGCTGGCAATCTGAGCTCTTCTGGGTGCTGACGGAGGGTGCCCCGGGAGGGGGTGGGGGAGAGACGGGGCTGCCCAGACAGCCTTTGGGCAGAGTGGGGGTGTCCTTTCATCTTCCAGGTTTGCACTGGGAGGGGGGTCGGTCTGAGCTTGGGGTTTCGGGGACAGTGTGTTTACAGAGAAAGGAAAGGGCTTCTCAGTACTGCGCGTCCCCCACCCCCACCTTGGCTCCCCTCCTCCTTTGCCTTGCCCCTCTCCTGCCCCCTTCCCCGCCCCTCTTTTCCCTGGTCTTTTCTGTCCTGCAGCAATTTCTCCAAGCTTTGGAGCCAGAGGAAGTGACTTCTTATTTTGGCCCTGATGCTACCTTAAAAGGTACCTGTCTGGGGTCTTCTCAGCAGAGGGAGGTCCTCGGAGCCTGCGGGGCATCTCGGCGCTGAGGCAGGGCTCCGCTTGGTGGGGAGGTCCTGGGAGGAGGTGAAGCTGCCGTCATTCCTGTTCATGAACTCCACGCTTCTGCCAAGTCCGTGAAAGCTGGTCCAGGCGTCCTGGGCCGAGCTGGGGTTCTGACCCCAGGCTTCTGCTCAGTATCTCAAGGGAATGGTTCCTAATTAGCTGGTCCTTTTTGCCCCCGGGCCTCCCTTGGGCTGGCTGTGCTGCAGGAGCATTTCTGGCCATGGATGGACATGGAAATATTTATCCTTTCCGTGAGAAACAAGATAGGCGCTGGCCCGGGCTCTGGCCAGAGCCTCCCCTGTCGCTCCCGGCCACGCCTTCAGACTTCCCTGGGGCCCTAGCCCCCTTTCCCAGTCGGGCCATTGATGTGAAAGCTGCTGGAGACCAGAAGCAGGGTGGGCTGGTGGTCAGGGTGGAGATCAGTAGGGGATGTCCCATCTGTGACTGAATTCCCTGCGGCCTGGGTCACATGCACACAGAGCACTGCTTGGGGCCGCCTGGGGTTGAGGGGGTGGGACCTCCTGGGGCCTGGGGGCTACTTTGGGGTGAGGCAGATCCGTGGGGAAGGGTGGGGAGGCTGGCCTTGGGCGTCTGCTCTTCTGTAAGGGCCAGAGAAGCTGTGATTGTACCTGCTCTGCCTGTTGGGGTTCAGACCGCCCCTCAAGCCCTATTCTGGGGCGAGGCTAGTGTGCCGAGTGCTGGTCTGCCCCGGGGTGAGGCCCCAGTTGGAGAGGCAACTTGCAGCCCACCACACTGTGTGCTTGGGAGGAGCTGGACCTGAACCCAGGCCCCTCGGGCTCCAGGCCAGCCCTGTTCCCCACTCACCAAAGGGAATGAATCGGGGCCCCCTCTCCGGGGCAAGAAGACGCAGAGGACTGAGCAGGGGTGAGCGAGCAAGGCGGCCTCCTCTTTCCCACAGTGCCGCAATTCGACGTGGCCCCGCTCACCTGCATCTGTGAGGAGGGGCCCTCGGGGCCTCCCTGCAGGGCCCCCAGCTGCTCCCTACGCGCCCTGGGACAGCTCTTTGCCATCTCCTTCCCGCTGGAGCGGAGCCTCCTCGCCACCTCCTTCACCAGTGAGCTCGTGCTGAATGCCTCCCTCCGGCTCCTGAGGCGGCCGCCCCGTCTCTGCTTCACCGGAGGCCGCCCCCTCCTACCCCTGGGCGCGGTGGCCAGGGTCACCTATTGCTCGGGCCACTTGGTGAGCGTCATGTCCCAGAGAGGCCCTGTCCTGTGGTGGGGTGGGTGGGCTACGTGCCTGTCTGCTCTCTCTTCTCCAGGAGGGCGACATCCTGGTGGGTGCGGACAGGTTTCACGTCCGGCCGGTGCAGAGGCGGCACTGGGCGCTGCTGCCTCCTTGGGTTCGTGTGCGGCCCCACCTGATCCACAGGCCTGTCCCCCAGGCCCCCACAGTCCCTGAGGCCCCCCAGGTCATCCGAGGTACAGCTCCTGGGAGAGGGAGACAGCCCTGGGGGAAGGCCAGCTCTCCCCAGCGCCCAGGGGCTGTGCAGAATGGCACAAGCCCAGCTGAGCCGTGGTCTTCAGGGTGCTGGGGGATGGGCAGGCGGTGGGGGGGACACGTGGCCACCGGCCATGCCCGCAGCTGTCCTGTAGGTGGACGGCCAGGTCTCCAGCCAATGAACAGCCTCGCACAGATCACAAAGATCGTTCACAGACATGCGCAGTTGGGGTCTCCCTTCTCTGGGACACGGCCAGGACGTCTGATCCTAGTACTTTCCATGCTACAGATGGGAACACGGAGGCCCAAAGACAGAAGGTGGCCGCTCCGGGCTTACATGGCTGCCCAGGGGCGCGACCAGGTTTGGAGTTGGCCCTGCTGCCGCTCAGGCCTGCTCATCCGGGCCCTCGGCTGCACCTAGGTGACAGCAGGGTGCTGTCTCGGGCTTCCTGGTCATCTTGGAATGACCCTGTTGTCCAGCATGTGCCCAGAGGGGGGCAGCACGGGGACAGAGCCAGCGCGGGGACCCTGGGGAGACACCAAGGACATAAAAGCCACGAGATAGCTCCCTCCTTGGGCCCTGCCCTGCGGCCTGGTCCTTTCAAATGCTCCGGAATGCCTAGTCACTGATGGGATCTGGCCTTGGGGGTGGGCTGAAGTCCAAGGCCCAGCAGTGTCTTGGGCCAGCCACTGCTTCTGACAGTCACGACATAAAGTGATTTTCAACAGCTTGGGCCCCTCAACCCTCTGAGACCACTGATTTCTGAGGAGCTTGGAGGCCAGCTCCCGAGGGCCCAAGGCAGGGGCGGGGGTTGGGGCTGGGTCCAAGACAGGCGCTCTCAGTCTGCGCTCCCCACATTCCCCAGGAGAAAGCAGAGGACTGGGCCCCCTGGCGGGATAAGTGGCTGGGACAGGTCACAGCTGTGTCTCCCGAGTCCAAGAAAGACCTGGCTGTGGGCGACCAAAGCTATGGGTCCTCTGCTTTCCAGAACCTTCACCCTCAGCCCCGCCCCCTCCCTCCCCAGGCCGTCCCCCTTCCCCTGGCCGCCTCCGGAGATGGTCTGCCGACAGGGTCCTGCACCTGGAGCTGCTGGTGGCCGTGGGCCCCGACGTCTACCAGGCTCACAAGGAGGACACTGAGCGCTATGTGCTCACGAACCTCAACATGGTGAGTGTCAGCCACAAGGGGTGGCACTTGGGAACCTCTGGACACAGTGCCCCACACCAGGGACTTGGGGTGGAATGGGAGGGGGCTGGTTCATCTGGTAGTTTGAACTTGGGTTGAACTTGGGTAGAAACCTAAGTGAGGCTGGGGTCATGCTTGGGGCCCAGGGCCTTGGGGAAGGGTGTGGTCTGCCCTTTGCTTCCTCCTCCTCCACCCCTCCCTCACCCGGAGTGGAGGTGGGTGAGGTCCTGGAACCCCTCTGGGCTCCCTAGTGGCCCCCACAGCCTCTTGCTACTGGGTCCCTTCTCTCCAGGGGACCTTCAGATCTGGCCTCTGTCCTGAAGTCCATTTGCTCCTTGGGAAACTTCGGCCAGCACTGCCCTGGCACCAGCCAGGGTACCCTACACTGGCCTCTCTCAGTTCCCTTTCTTGTGGGCACCCCCATTTCTGCTCGCCTCCCCTTGGCTTCTAGGGGTAAATGTGGCATGGGAAGAATGACCCCCACTGATGGCCATCTCAGAGAGGCGGGGTAAGCCAAGAAACGGGCGTTTCAACAACCCAATGCTCACGTGTAACCTAATAGACCACGTGGAAACCCATTCCCAGCCACCTGAGAATACGCGTATGACACCCCCCGCACCCCCCCCACACAGAGTGACTGCTCTGGGCCACCAGGCAAGCTTCCTCCATATCAGGGGATGAATACCAGTGCCAGGGCGGGGGGCAAGGAGCCGGCCGGCCTCTGCAAGTTGGCCATGGAGGGTGGGCAGAGCCTGCCCTCCAAGAATGCGTGGTGCGTTGCACCACTTTGTGCCTCAGGTATGCCCACCTGTTTTGGGCCAAAGGACAAGTCCCCGCAGGTTCAGAGCGGCAGGCCATCAAACCCCTGTCTGTCCCTTGTCAGTTCTCTGGGCCTCAGGGACACACCCATGTGGTCCTGTACCTGGCAGACCTGCCTCAAGTGCACAGGTCTCTGCCTGCAGCCCCAGAGGGGAAAAACATTTCCTTATAGTCACTTGAAATCTCTAGTTTTCGATCTTTGGGGGGGGGGTGTCCTCCCAGTTCGAATACACTGAAATTCGTAATCGAGCCATACTCCCTGTGCTAATTTGATGTGTCTTACGAGGACCTGGGACAGTGTAGATACCAGCCTGCCTTGTGCCCATATGGTGGCTGGCGGTGGTAACAGCCATTTTCGTGGCCGGGCCCCCACCCTGTGCCCGTGGCATCGTTCCTGAGCCCACCAACAGCCACGGAAGGCATTACCTCCACTTCACAGATTAGAGACCTGAGCTTCCCAGGTTGGTTAGCAGGCCCCGAGCCTACGGGTGGGACGCGACAGAGCTTGGATTCAGACTCAGGTTAGCCGAGGCCAGTGACAGCGGAGTTCTCTCTCGGGGGGGCCTCGTCTAATTCAGAGGACAGGCTGCTGCAGACAGCCACAGACAGGTCAACCACGATATGGGCGTCTTGACAGATGTGCCGAGAGATAGAGAGAGGGAGCGCCAGGAGCCTGGTTAGGGGGGGAACCTCTCTCCGGGGTACCCAAGGAAAGGGTATATGGAGGGAGGGGAGGCCCGCGCGCAACGTCCTGGAGATGCGCAGGGGAAACAAGCAGAGGTGGGGAGAAAGGTGTTTCAGGTGGATGGACAGACATGAGAAAGGACAGGGTGAATCTGGTGAGAGAGAAGCAGTGTTGGCGTGGAACGTTCTAGACTAATGATAATTATTTGCATCCCATGGACCAGGACACATCTATCTGCCCATGTCTGCGGAGGGCCTCCAGCCGGGGCTAGCATTTCACCCCTGCTGGGGGAGTGGCCTCTCCAGGCCCCACCCCCACAGCCCCCGCCCACCCACCAGTCACCTCTCCCTCCTGCCCTTCCACAGGGGTCGGAGCTGCTGAGGGACCCATCCCTGGGGGCTCAGTTCCGAGTGCATCTGGTCAAGATGGTCATCCTGACCCAGCCCGAGGTGGGCACCAAGCTGGGAGCCCAGAGTCCTTGGAAATCCCGATTCCGCCCTCTCTGCCTCTTCTGGTCGCCCTCCCTGTCTGTGGCGTGGACAGTGACAGGGTCGTGGTGGGCACTGTGGTGCAGGCCCCATAAACGCCGGCTCTGGCCCCCAGGAGGCTCCAAATATCACAGCCAACCTCACGGCCTCACTGCTGAGCGTCTGCGAGTGGAGCAGGACCCTCCGCGCCGAGGACGCTGCGGACCCCGGCCATGCCGACCTGGCCCTCTACATCACCAGGTGGCCGCGCTCCCCCGGGGCTCGCCAGCCTGCCTGGGAGCTGCCCCTCCCGCAAAGGAGGCCTGGCAGCGGGCAGGCCGCTCAGCACCAGCCAAGTGTCTTCTCTCTTCCCAAGATTTGACCTGGAGCTGCCTGACGGGAACCGGCAGGTTCGGGGGGTCACCCAGCTTGGGGGTGTCTGCTCCCCGTCCTGGAGCTGCCTCATCACTGAGGATACCGGCTTTGACCTGGGGGTCACCATTGCCCACGAGATTGGGCACAGGTAGGCATGCTATCCCCCAGCTGAGGTGGGAGCTGATGGGGGCTCCCACAAGGGAACGTTGAGGCTGACGCTGGGGTTGGGGGGCCACCCTGGGAGAGTCTCCAGGAAGGAACCTGTACCTTGACCCCAGTGCACTTGGGGGAGGCCAAGGGCTGGGAAATCTGATACTTCTTGATTACCAGGTGATTAAAACTTTTTTTTACCCCCCAAAAAAGCAAGACTTCCGCTTTTTGAACTTAGAAAATGTTTTCTAGAAAATTCATGTAAAGGAAAAGCAGGCTGTAAAAATTTTCCCAAATCCCAGCCCGTAGAGATAACATCTGTTCACCTTTTGTATGTAATTGTAGTCAAGTCTTACACACACACATACTTATTTTTATTCTACTGAGAGAGAGAGAGAATTTTTTTTTAATGTTTATTTATTTTTGAGAGAGAGAGAGAGAGACAGTTCGCAAGTAGGGGAGGGGCAGAGAGAGGGAAACGCAAAACCTCAAGCAGGCTCTAGGCTCTGGGCTGTCAGCGCAGAGCCCAACATGGGGCTCAAACCCATGGACCCATGGATCATGACCTGAGCCAAGGTTGGACATTTAACCAACTGAGCCACCTAGGCACTCCTAAGGCATTAAAAAAATTTTTTTTAATGTTTTATTTATTTCTGAGAGAGACAGCGTGAACAAGGGAGGGTCAGAGAGAGAGGGAGACACAGAATCTGAAGCAGCTCCAGGCTGAGCTGTCAGCACAGAGCCTGACGTGGGGCTTGAACCCATGAACCGTGAGATCATGACCTGAGCGGAAGTCGGACACTTAACCGACTGAGCCACCCAGGCGCCCCAAGCATTTAAAAAAAAAGTTGTATTTATTTATTTTGGAGAGAGAGTGTGCATGTGAGCAGGGGCAGGGCAGAGCGAGAGGGAGCGGAGGAATCCCAAGCAGGCTCTGCACTGTCAGTACAGAGCCCGGACAGGTGGGGGTGGGGGGGCTCCATCTCACAAACTGACATCATGACCTGAGTAGAAATCAAGAGTCAGTCCCTCAACCCACTGGGCCACCCAGGGGCTGCGAAAGCCTTTTGATATTTATTAGCCCAAAGAGGCAAGAACCATCTGGCTGGTTGAGGGCTCCCTCTGGGGGAAACTGAGGCAGGGCTCCCTGGTGGAGGATGGTGGGGGGGGGGTCTCAACATACTTTCAACCTAGCCAGGGCGTCGGCCAGGCCTGGACCACAGGCAGGTGGAGGGGGTAGGACTCGAGGTTACCCGGCCAGGGGGAGGGGGCCCTCAGCGTTGCCGCCCCGACAGCTTGGGCTTGGAACACGACGGCGAGCCCGGGAGCGGCTGCGGGCCCAGTGGCCACGTGATGGCGTCGCAGGACGGGGCGCCCGCTAGGGGTGACCTCTCGTGGTCCGCGTGCAGCCGTCAGCAACTGCTGCGCCTGCTCAGGTAGCTGCGTCTCTCACCCCCCCCAGCCCTCCCCCGCCCATCTCCACTTGGGGCCCCCCAGCTTGTGCTCCAGGCCCCAGCCACGCCCTCTGTTCAAGCCCCATCGCGACCCGTCCCCCACCCCAGGACTCTCCTCCATCCTCCTTGGCACCTCCCTCCATCCACCCCTCCCAGCCGCTCCCCTGCCTCACCCCCTTCCTCCCCACTCCCTCGCCCCAGGCCTCGGCTGGGGCCCCACCTCCGCCCCACCTGAGCCTGGTCCCAGCTCAGGGCTAGCTCCCGCTGGGGGGTCGGCGCTGAGACTCCCCTCCCCGCCAGCCATCGCCCACCCCTGCACCCCGGTGTGCACCCGGGGTCTGAGCCGGGCCTTGTCGCAGCGCAGGACGGGCGCGCTGCCTGTGGGACCCGCCGGGGCCGCAGGCCGGGGCCGCGGGGAGCCCTCCCCCGGCGCAGCCCGGCCTCCACTACGGCGCCGACGAGCAGTGCCGCGTCGCCTTCGGCCCCGCCGCGGTGGCCTGCACCTTCTCCAGGGAGCACCTCGTGAGTCCCGCCTCGCCGCCGCCCACCCCAGCTCCCTGTCCCCGCGCCCAGCTCTGCTGCTGTGCCAGGCTGCCAGTCCGCTTTTAAATTCCGTACATTTTGAACAAGGGCGCTCCTGTTTTCGCTTTGACTGGGTCCCACAAATCCTTTGGAGCCAACCCTAGGAGGCCCCTGAGCCCATTGACCGGGAACTTAAATGCGCAGTTACCAAGGGCTCCCAATCCAGTGGGAACCTGGAGGGCTCCCTGGAGGAAGTCACCTCCAAACTGAATCCTATAGCAGGAGTGTGAGCTAGCAGGGGAAGGGGAGATGAAGGGGGCCGGTTGCCTAAAGACAGACTTCCCCCCTGGACTTTCATGGGCCTCAGGCACTTTTGCTTTAGTGGGGGGGGGGGGGAGTGACAGCTTAGTGGGTCTGGGGTCCTCTGGGGTGACGGAAGCGTTTTGGAACTTGATTGAGGTGGTGGTTGCACAACATTGTGAATTTACTAAAGCCCACTGGATCCCACCTTTTACATGTCGGCCCCCCAACAATTGTTATCAGTGTTTTTACAAAATATATAAAGATTTTTATGTGTTGTTATGACGATCATATTAATATTGCCTATGAGGGCATCTGCTTTGGCCTAAAGGATCATTTTTTTGTCTTCTGATTTTAGAAGAAATGAAAACATTTTTGTGGGTCCCTAAAAAGATCGTGGGTCCTGGTCACTGCCCCTGTGCCCACGGACAGGTGCGCTGTGCACATTCTCCCCGCCACCAGTGTCCACAGCGCAGTGTCACCGTGCCCTGTGGTCTTCCGGGGGGACAGTTACGGCTGCACCCTCCAGCGGGCCCCCCGTCTCCCTGTTTAGGACATGTGCCAGGCCCTCTCCTGCCACAAGGACCCCCTGGACCAAAATACCTGTAGCCGCCTCTTGATCCCCCTCCTGGATGGGACAGAGTGTGGGGTGCAGAAGGTCAGAGCGGGACTGACAGCGCGTGTTGGCTTGTGGGCTGTACCGGGCGCTCGGCCTTCTGCTACCCTGCAGACCTCCGTGCCCCTGCCCTTCCTCTCCGCTCGAACAGGGCCAGACCCCTCCTCTGTCCTACAGGCTGGGGGTTGGCTTCTTCCATGTAGCATCAGTTCCTGAGCAGGATGGGGGGAGGGGCACATGCACATGAGCACGCCTGTGTGGCTGCCTCGCGTGTGCAGTGCCCTGTGGGTGCCTGTGGATGCGGGGTGCCCTGTGGGTGTGGGGTGCCTGTGGGTGTGGGGTGTCCTGGGTGTGAGACGGTGTGCCCTTCTCTTGCAGTGGTGCTCCAAAGGTCACTGCCGCTCCCTGGCGGAGCTGAGCCCCGTGGGGGTGGTGCATGGGCACTGGTCTAGCTGGGGTCCCCCCAGTCCCTGCTCCCGCTCCTGCGGGGGAGGCGTGGTCACCAGGAGGCGGCAGTGCAGCAACCCCAGGTACTGCATGGAGGAGGCGCTGTTCTCCGGGTCAGGGCTGGGGGATGGGTGAGAAGGGCCCCCTCCGCATTCCCTGGCTTGGGGGTGGTAGCTCACCCGTCACCCTGTGTCTGTGGGCATTTTCAGGCCTGCCTATGGAGGGCGTGCGTGTGTGGGCGCTGACCTCCAGGCGGAGACGTGCAACACCCAGGTAGGCCTGCCTCCCCGGACATGGCCAGAGGGTCCGGTCGGCGGCGCCAGGCCCTGGGAGCGCGGAAGGGTCAGGGCGACTGTAATTCATGGTTCACACCAGGACGCTCTGGAGAGAGAGGGGTGCTGCTCTGCCTCCACTGGGACCTCAGTGGTCCCAACATACTCCGGGACGTCCCTGCAGTGTCCCCACCCCACGTGCCACTGCCCCACCCCCAGCAGCACACCCCAGAACCGTTCCTTCCTTCCAAGTGCAGCTGAATTCACATCACATAAAATCAAGCACATAAAAGGTGGGATCCAGTGGCTTTTAGTACATTCACGATGTTGTGCGACCACCACCTCAATCAAGTCCAAAAAGCTTCTGTCACCCCAGAGTAGGACCCCAGACCCACTAAGCTGTCACTCCCCTCCCCCATCGTCAGGCCCCTGGCAACGACCCACCTCTTTTGTCTCTGGATGTGTCTGTTTGGATGTTTCATACAAATGGAATCACAGCAACAGTGTGGCCTTTCTGTGACTGGCTTCTGTCACTCAGCATCATGCCCTCGAGGGTCATCTAGGGTGTAGCAGGTGTGAGAAGTTCGGTCCTTTTTGTGGCTGAATAATATCCTGTCATGTGGATAGAGCGCCTGTTATCTGTCATCTGGTGATGGACATTTGGGCCATTTCCACCTTTTGGTGACTGAACGGTGCTGCTGTGAGCACATGTGTTTGTGGACTTGAGCACCATTTCTCATTTTTATTTTCATATTTATTTTTGAGAGTGAGCGCGCATGCGCGTGCGAGGGGCAGGGAGAGAGGGAGACAGGGTCTACGGTGTCCGTGCAGAGCCCAGCGCAGGCGGGGCTTGAACTCACAAACCATGAGATCATGAACTGAGCAGAAGTCAGAAGCCACCCAGGCGCTCCACGAGGTTTTGTTTCCACCTAAGGGTGGAACCCCTGGACAGGGCGCCTGGGGGCGCGGTCCGTTAGGCGTCTGACTTCGGCTCAGGTCACCATCTCACAGTTCCTGAATTCGAGCCCTGTGTCGGGCTCTGTGCTGGCAGCTGGGAGGCTGGAGCCTGTCTCCCATTCTGCGTCTCCCTCTCTCTGCCCCTCCCCTGCTCGTGCTGTCTCTTAAAAATGAATAAACATCAAAAAACAGATTTTTTTTAAGTGGACTCATTGCATCACATGGTATTTCTATGTTTAATTCTTTGAGCCTCCAAACCATCCTGCTTCGCTTTCCCACCGTCTGTGTGCATGGGCTCCGCTTTCTCCACGCCATCTCCGCCTCTCCACCCTGATGCCCGTGTTTGTTTTTTAAGTTTTTTTGTTTTTGTTTTTTGCTGTTTTTTTTAAATGTTTTATTTATTTCTAGGAGACAGAGAGAGAGAGAGACAGCATGAGCAGGGGAGGGTCAGAGAGAGAGGGAGTCACAGACTGAAACAGGCTCCAAGCTCCGAGCTGGCAGTCAGCACAGAGCCGGACGCGGGGCTCGAACCCACGAACCGCGAGATCATGACCTAAGCGAAAGTCGGACGCTTAACCGACTAAGCCACCCAGGCGCCCCTTTTTTTGTTTTTTACTTTGAGAGAGAGAGCGAGCGAGCCAGGAGCGACCTGGGGAGAGGCAGAGAGAGGGAGAGAGAGGATTCCCAAGCAGGCTGCACACTGCCCGTGTTGAGGGCTCAGACTCACAAACCACGAGGTCATGACCTGAACCGAAATCCAGAATCAGACACTTCACGGCCTGAGCCACCTGGACGCCCCTCTTGCCCATGTTTTTGATCACGGCCAGTGCACTGCGTGTGAATTGCTGGGATACGCTTCCTTTGACATTGCGTCAAGATCTGCACGAGGCGAGAGCTTCCCTCCCACCTTCTGCAGGCTGTCACGGGGCCTCTGCGGACCTGGAGGGTGGAGTCCTCACCTGGAGCACAGGCTCTGGGAGGGGAGCAGGCGAGCAGTGCTCTTTATTTCTTTGCTGCTGGGCGGTAGGCCAGATAGGCCTGCTTTATAGAGCAAGGCGACCTCAGTGCAGCCAGGAGCTGGGCTCAAACCCGCATTGTGGCCCTCGTGCTGCGGGGTCCCTTGCTGTCCCCGGTGGCAAAGGCTCCTGTCTGAGATCCCCTGCCCCCAGGGCCCCTCCTGTGTCTGTTCTCTGCCTCCTCCCGGCCAGGCCTGTGAGAAGACCCAGCTGGAGTTCATGTCCGAGCAGTGCTCGCAGACTGACAGGAAACCGCTCCACCTCTCCCCAGGCAATGCCTCCTTCTACCGCTGGGGCTCCGCCGAGCAGTACAGTCAAGGTGCGGCCGGCCCCCATCACCCTGATGCTGTTGACAGCTCGGGCTCAGACTCTGCCTCACGTCCTGGCTCCACCCCTTCCTAAGGGGCTGAGCCTTGGTTTTCCCATCTGTAAAATGGAAATAAGAGCCGGTCTCCCTGCTCAGGTGTTGGAAGGATTCAGTGAGACGACACTGGGGAGCACCAAGGGCACTCCCTGGCTCAGTTCAGTAACAGTTGTTATGTCGTGGTTATGACGGCTGCCTCAGGAGCCGGGCCCCTGGCCCCAAACCCAGAGGATGAAGTGAGATGGCCCCGGCAAGGGCAGCCCCACCCGGGTTGTGCTTTACAGGGTCGCTGCCTTCCCTACTCCTGGTTGCCCTCACGTGGGGGTTCTCTGTGCCTTCACCTTCCCAGGGGACGCTCTGTGCAGACACATGTGCCGAGCCATCGGCGAGACCTTCATTGTGAGGCGTGGGGACAGTTTCCTGGATGGGACCCGGTGTGTGCCACATGGCCGGCGGGAGGACGGGACCCTGAGCCTGTGCGTGTCGGGCAGCTGCAGGGTATGTGTGTGCGGGCAGCGGAGGTGCCCTCCCATCTGCCGTGGCCCTGCGGCCAGTCAGGCCAGAAGCCAGATGCTGGGGTGGGGCCAGGTCCAGGGCGCTGAGCTGACTGCAGAGTCAGCTGGGGGTTCAGAGCTCCGCTGAGACCGTGGGGGACCCCTTCGTGTCTGCTTCCTGCATGGACGGCAGAGGCTGCAAAATGCCTCCGGTTGGTGGTGTGGCCCCCAGCGCCCCGGAGCAGTGGGGTTGGTGGGCAGTCATGGGTGTCACGTGCCCCTGCTCTTTGCACAGACGTTCGGCTGTGACGGCAGGATGGACTCCCAGCAGGTGCGAGATGCGTGCCAGGTGTGTGGAGGGAACAATAGCACGTGCAGCCCCCGCAACGGCTCTTTCACGGCCGGAAGGGCCAGAGGTACGGGCTTCCCCAGGGGTGGGTGGCCGGGCTCCTCCCCCCAGCCCGCAAGGGACCCCTGCCACTCAGAGCCTTGGCAGTGAGCCCTGGCCCCTCCTTGCGGGCCTCAGCCCCCGCCCTCCCCTTCGCCAGCCTCCCCAGGCAGCTCGGAATTTGATGAGGCCGCCGCCGGAGGCAGTGGCGTTTGGGGAACGATTGCTCACGGTAGCTGTGAGGCAGATAAAACCCGGACACCGGGCAGTCGGAGGGTTCCCATCAGAAGGGATGTGATACTTGGGAGCCTTGGCTGTGATCTGTTTATAAAAGAGGTCAAGTCGTTTGCAAAGTGGGCGCCTAGAGGGTCAGCGGGGAAGTTGGGTCCCACCTCCCTGTGGCCTTGGCATGTGGCCGGGCCCAGAACCTTGGATTGAGTCCCTAGTCCTGGCCGGGGCAGCGCCCTGGAAGGTGGCCGGCCAGCCGGGCTCTGATCGGCCCCCCAGTGCCAGGGGGCTCTCTACTGCCTGAGGCAGCCCCGTTGTACTGGCAGCTTTTGGTGCTGAGGCTCTTTTTCCTGCATATCTCGAATTTCCTCCCTTTGATTGCGCTGTAAGTGACCTGGGGACCCCCCCACGCCCCCCTGCTTCCTTCTAGAATACGTCACGTTCTTGACAGTTACCCGCAACCTGACCAGCATATACATCACCAACCGGAGACCTCTCTTCACACACTTGGGTGAGCTGGGCGGGGGGGCAGCCATCCAGAGTGAGCCAGGCTGCCGACGGCGAGGCACAGACCCCCGGATGCCCTCACTTTGGACGCTGGCTACAAGCTCAGGGGGTTCCCTAACCGCCACCATGGTGGATATGCCGCTATGAGGACCCCTAGGACTTTGAGAGCTTTTATACCCACGGTTACCGCTTATCACAGGGGAAGGAGACAATAAGCCAGAGCGAGGGATGCCTAGGGCGGACTCTGGAAGGGCTCTGTTTAAGGCACCTTAAACAGGGTCCTGCTATCAGGTGTGACGCAAGCTCCTTCCTCGAGGCCCAGGGCAAAGCCACACCTGTCTTCGGGCCAATCGCGTTACTACTCAATATGCCGCAGTGGTTCTTGGTTTCGAGGGCGTCTACACCTGTCCTTTGAATGTGGAGAGGGGGCGCTTTGGGGTCCTAGGGCCCCTGAAGCTGCCTGTAGACCTCATGTGAGCACACTTGGTGGGAGATTGGGGGGGAGGCGGGGGAGAGAGAGAGAATCCCAGGCAGGCTCCGGGCTCTGAGCTGTCAGCACAGAGCCTGACTCGGCTCCAATTCACCAACTGTGAGATCCTGACCTGAGCCGAAGTCAAGAGCTGGATACTCAACCAGCTGAGCCCCCCAGGCGCCCCGTGGGGACACCGTCTGTGGTGAGATGCCTGTGCACACTTGGGGGGCGGCGCCTTGCTGGCTCCAGAGACCGCCTGACCCACCGCGGCGCCAGGCAGAGGGGCTCCCCAGGGAAGGCAGGGGCCCTGGGGAGGAGGGCTACAGATGTGGCAGCGGAGATCACGTCCCGTGGTCGCCACCACCCCATTCCTTACACCAGGACCTCTTCTGTGAGGGCTGGCGCCCACCTACCACAGGGGTGGGGTGGCACTCCCCCTGCTGACAGCCTGACCCCCTCCCCCCCAGCGGTGCGGATCCGAGGGCGCTACGTCGTGGCCGGGAACTCGACCATCTCTCCCAGCACCACCTACCCCTCCCTCCTGGAGGACAGCCGGGTCGAGTACAGAGTGAGCCTCACGAAGGACCGGCTGCCTCACCTGGAGGAGGTCCGCATCCAGGGACCCACCCAGGAAGACATGGAGATCCAGGTGATGGGGGGGGGGTCAGCGGGACTTCCTCCTGCTGTCTCAGCAGTCGGCCCACAGGGTCCCTGGCGGTCTGAGAGTGGGCGTGCAGGGGTCGGGGGCTTCCCCAGGAGCGGGCTGTGCTGCTGAGGTCAGAGATGAGCTGGCGCTGCCGGGCCAGGCAGGGAGTAACAAAGGGTAATTAGGAGGGATGAGGGAAGGGGACCCCCCCCCAGGCAAGGAGGCAGGACAGATCTCCAGGGGCCTCGCTGGCCATGAGAGGAGTGGGGGCTCCCCCCCGCCGCCGGCACTTGGAGGGTGGGGAGGGAGGGTGCAGAGGGGGCTCTGTGCAGAGTGCAGTGGGGATCTGGCCTGT
Source organism: Hyaena hyaena (assembly GCF_003009895.1). Classification (NCBI taxonomy): domain Eukaryota; kingdom Metazoa; phylum Chordata; class Mammalia; order Carnivora; family Hyaenidae; genus Hyaena; species Hyaena hyaena. Next base: position 1,329,952 of record NW_024081144.1, on the reverse strand, counting down.
GTCGGACGTGACCCAAGGAGGGCATGGGGAGCAAGACAGTTGGCGATTCCCTGACTAGAGACCCACTGTGGGATTGTCCCTCGCGGAGCAGTGTCAGCCCAGGAGCTGAAAATGAGGTGACCCAGAGGTCAAGGGTCCAGGCCCAGGAACTCTGGCAGACTAGAGTTTGAATCCCGCCTCTCCAAGAGCTTGGGCAAAGGGATTAACTTCTCTGAGCCTCAGTTTCCCCATCCATAAAATGGGGCTAAGCATACCTATGTTATGAAGTTTGGTGAAGATTCATTTTTTAAAGAGAAGGTGCACTAAGCGTGTAGCAGAGCGCCTGGTGCCCATGCATATGTCCTGAAGGGTGGCCATTGCCACGGAAGGGCTTGCCGGCTTGAATCTTGAAAGTGCCAGATGGGCATGCCTCATCCCGATCGAGGGAAAGTGAGGCCCCCCAGAAGTTGTGGGACAAGCTGAATGTTCCCCCAAACCACGCCATCCTCCACAGAGGATGCTAGTTTCTCGTCCTGGCTCTGCCTCAAACGGCTGTGTATGCCACTGCTCTGTGCCTAAGTCTTCTGTAGAATGGGCAGGAGGCTGCCATCCTGCCTCCCAGGGTTAGGGGATGTATGTTTCCGGCAGCATGGGTGGCAGTCGCTGGTACTGAGTGGATGTTGGCCCTCATCATTTCTGGGGACAGAGGGTACATGGGGGCATGGGCTTTGGGCTCATCCCCCTCTGCACAGGGCCCCCTGTGTGCCTTGCTCAGGAAGGCGCTTGGAGGGGTGGATAGAAACTAACATATGTTGAAATTGCCCCGAGAACCCTCGGGAAGGGGTCCAAGCCTTGGGGGCCCTTGAGTTTGGTTTAGCAGCCCCACCTCTGCCCCCAAAGCTGGGGGATACAGCAGGAGCTCCCCCAGAGTCCAAGCCAGGCTGGAGGGAGCCGCCTGGTAAGCAGTTCACTCCTTCCCTGCCTCCTCGTGCAGCCCGGTTTACCCCCCGCCTTACCCCCAGGAATGTGGTTCCAGATGCCGGCAGCCCAGCAGCCCTGTCTGCATCCTTTGCGGTGGGTGTAAAAATAGATTCCTGGGCTCCTCTGAGAGCCGCCAAATCAGGACTCGCCAGGGGGGGCCCAGGGATTCCCCATTTTAACAGACAAGAGGCCGGTGCTGTGTGGCCAGATGAGGCATTGTGGGGACAGGCGCTAGACCCTCGGGGGCCGCCAGGCTCTGCCCTCCAGCCTGGCCCCTGTCTGTCTCACGCAGGTTTACAGGCGCTACGGGGAGGAGTATGGTGACCTCGTGCACCCAGACATCACCTTCACCTACTTCCAGCCGAAGCAGCCACAGGTCTGGGCATGGGCCGCCACGCGGGGCTCCTGCTCGGTGAGCTGTGGGACAGGTGAGGCCTGGGGCAGGGCCCCCCTGAAACATGGTTCGCCCCCTGCAGTGAGGTGGCCCAGCCTCTCCCTTCCCTGCCAGGGCGGCGCTGGGTGACCTACGGCTGTCTGGACCAGGCCAGGAATGAGTGGGTGGAGGCCGCCCGGTGCGAAGGGAGCCAGCGGCCGGCAGCGTGGCCAGAGTCCTGCGCCCTCAGGCCCTGCCCCCCACAGTGAGTGCTGTCTGTGCTCAGCTGTGGCCTCTGGGCTCTTGCCACAGGGGCCCCGTAGCACGGGCTCGGTGAGGCCACTGCCAGGCGTGTTCTTGTTCAGTCCCTTTACGGCCCTGGGAGGTGTGTCGATGCCCCCATTCTGCAGGTGAGGACACTGAGATTTGGGCAAATGCGGGTGACAGTGTCAACCTGTGGGTGACCCATACCACGGCACATCGTCTGGGGGCAGCGTGCGCCCGCGTCAAGCTCACTGCAAGGTGGAGGTGGGCGTCCTCCCTGGGAGGGAGGGGGTGGGGTTCCGGGGGTATGGTGGGAAGTACCTGGCATGCGCAGTTGGCAGGAGCATGACATCAGTGACCAGGCTGTCCCTGTTGGGTGCCAGGCTGGTGTCCTGAGGCCCGGGTGCGGGTCCGGGACATCTGGAGGGCCGGCAGGCTGGGCTGGCTGCACCTAGGAGGAACCCAGGCGTCCGCAGGGACCTGGGGCCCGGCCCAGAGCAGGGAGGCGAGGTGGGTGGACAGATCTGCCTTGTCTGTCTCTCCTGGTCCTCCCCTCCTGAGCTGGGCGGCTGGAGACTTCTGCGCGTGCTGTGCCTCCTGCAGGGGAGGCCGGGGGGGGGGGTGGGGGGCAGGGCATGGGGGCCCAGGGCAGCCCCCTGAGGACGTTGCCCCCGCCCGGCGCTCAGCAGGCAGTGCTGCACAGCTGTGGCTCCCAGCCTTGCCCCGCAGGGGAGGCGGGGAGGCGGGGGCGCAGTGTGCCTGGCAGGGCCTGTCCCTGAGCTGAGCCTACCCTCCCGGAGCCCCCTCTTCCCCAGGACTCTGGCTGGGCCCCACCCTCCTGAGGCAGAGACAGAGGCAGAGGCAGGGGAGGCCCGGAGTGGCCAGCTTCAGAACCACTATCCCAGAGACCCTGGGCTGGTCATTTCCCTCTCTGGACCCCTAGGTCCCTGCCCATGGAGGGGCTGTGAGGACCAAGTGATGAAGCCACAAATGTAAAGCGATAGGTGTCACTTTGTCACTGTTATCATTGTCTCCACGCTGCCCCTCCCCCATCCCTTCAGCGTCCAAGCCGACAGTGGTTTCTTCTTTTTCTTTTTTTTAACGTTTATTCATTCTTGAGAGACAGAGTATGTGTGGGGGAGGGGCAGAGAGAGAGGGAGACACAGAATCTGAGGCAGGCTCCAGGCTCCGAGCTGTCAGCACAGAGCCCGACGTGGGGCTTGAACCCACGAACCGTGAGGTCATGACCTGAGCCGAAGTCTGGACGCTTAACCGACTGAGCCACCCGGGCGCCCCTGACAGTGGCTTATTCTGATGTGCCGAACGCTGTCTGGGTGACCAGGGCAGGCCCCTTCCCTCTCTGGGCCCCAGTTTGTTACTTGTCGGCCGAGGTCACTGGTGGCCCACGTGTGGCTTGGGCTCCTTTCCCCCTCCCATCCACGGCAGACAGAGGCATCCCCTCCCTGTCCCATGAGGCCTCCTCCTGCCTCCGAATCCTCCTCAACACGGCGCTGCGGGCAGACGCCACCTGTCAGGGTCCGCGCACACGCGGAACGCAGCGGCCATCCCCGCCCCGGGGGATGCGACTGTGGCGGCAGTGATACTGTTAGGGGCACGGAGGCCCACGGTCCTCTCTGGAAGGCAGAGGCCCAGGGCCTGTGTCACTGCCGACGCCCACAGTCGGGGAGAGGCCTCCGGGGTTTGCTTCGTTGCAGGGCGCCTCTCTGAGCTCTTAGATCCTGGGGTGCGGGGTCACTGCCTCCTGCCCCAGGGGCTGGGCCGTACCTACTGCCCAGTGGCGCGGGCAGGGGCTGATGTGTGTCCTGCCCCCTCCTCAGACACCAGGTGTCAGACGCGTGCTCGTCAGCGTGTGCAGGAGACCTGGCTCTGCAGAATGGGACGTGTGGGCTCGGGGCAGGTGGCCCGGAGGCGCAGGCCGCAGCCAGGCCCTGCTCCACAGACGAGAAGCCGCCCACCCTCGGGCCGTGTGTGGCTGCGACATGTCCTCCGCCACAGGGCCCCGTGAGTGTCCCGGGCACGACCGTGCTTGTCTGGCCAGAGAACGGGGAGCACCAGTGACCATCGGCCCCCTGGCCAGTGTGATTGTCCCTCCGCAGCCCTGCTGTGCGCAGGACAGAGGGCAAGCTTGGGGGGTGCTGGGGGGTGCTGGGATGCCCCCCCTGCAGCTGGGATGCCCACTGAAGCCCCAGACCCTGTTAGAAAGCTGCCAGGTCCCTGTGGCCCAAAGAAACACTCCTGCCTGCATCCAGGGGCCCTGGCTGAGGGGCGTTGCTTTCAGACAAGGGTACTGGCCAGGCCTGTCCCCTCCAGACCGGTGGGGGCTGCAGGGTCAAGGGCACCCGCAAACCTGGCTCCCAAGCCCCCGGCCCAGCCCTGCCATCTGGCGACTGCTCACACTGGTGCAGAGCCCGAGGCGGGTAGTGGGCTGAAGGCAGCCTCTGGCAGCCCTGACAGCCCTGAGCAAGTCTCCCCGGAAAGGGGCGGCAGGGAGAGGCTCGCTCCTGAAGAGACTGGCGTGGCTGGAGCCCAGGGACCCAGGGATCAAGAGGGGTGAAACCCAGACCCAGCAGCTCGTCATCTGTCCTCTGCAGCCAGACCCCCAGTCTCCGGGGGAGGAGCCCACACCCACTACGGGCCGTGCCAGGCCGGGGGCCCAAGCCGCACACGTGTGGACTCCCGTGGCGGGGCCGTGCTCTGTCTCCTGCAGTCGAGGTGAGGCCCCAGGGCTTATTAGCTAACTCTTACCTGCCTTCATTTTGCCTAGTTCTTTTTTTTTTTTTTTTTTTTTAATGTTTTTTGAGACAGAGACAGAGACAGAGTGTGAGCAGGGGAGGGGTAGAGAGAGAGGGAGACACAGAATCTGAAGCAGCTCCAGGCTCCGAGCTGTCAGCACAGAGCCCGACGTGGGGCTTGAACCTACGAACCATGAGACCATGATCTGAGCCGAAGTCGTATGCTTAACCAACGGAGCCAGCCAGGCGCCCCTGCATTTTGCCTAGTTCTAAAAGCATTTGGGTGGCTTACGGAGAATCCAGACTACAGGAAAACATGACGTAATACACAAGGAGACTGGGACAAAGTGCAGCTAGCCATTTAAACGTGTTCATTGATTGGCTCAAAGATAGGAAAAGATGATAAAACCCAGCAACGCTGGCACCCAACTATATTTCTGAAGGTCTGGAAAAGCAACGAGAGAAGGGCCCCAAACTTAGCTCTGAGCTTCCTGGCAGCTAAGCCAGAGGAACAAAATTCTAAGATATGCTGTGTTCTTTTTTTTTTTTTTAAATCTATTTCCAGGAGAGAGAGAGAGAGACAGCGTGAGCAGGGGAGGGTCAGAGAGAGAGGGAGACACAGACTCTGAAATAGGCTCCAGGCTCTGAGCTGGCAGTCAGCACAGAGCCCGACGCGGGGCTCGAACCCACGAACCGCGAGATNTAAGGTCTTTTGTTCTAATCAGAAGTTAATTTGTTGTATACTTAAAAAAATTTTTTTTTAATGTTTTTATTTATTTCTAGGAGAGAGAGAGAGAGAGAGACAGTGTGAGCAGGGGAGGGTCAGAGAGAGAGGGAGTCACAGACTGAAACAAGCTCCGGGCTCTGAGCTGGCAGTCAGCACAGAGCCCGACGCGGGGCTCGAACCCACGAACCGCGAGATCATGACCTAAGCGAAAGTCGAACGCTCAACCGACTAAGCCACCCAGGTGCCCCAAGATATGCTGTGTTCTTAAACCAAAACCCTAACCACTTGCTCCGTGAAACTTGAGCACCTTTAGAACCAAGACCAGAGGGGCACCTGGGTGGCTCAGTCAGTTAAGCCTCTGACTTCAGCTCAGGTCATGATCTCATGGTCTGTGGGTTCGAGCCCCACGTCAGGCTCTGTGCTGACAGCTCGGAGCCTGGAGCCTGCTTCTGATTCTGTGTCTCCCTCTCTCTCTCTCTTCTCTCCTGCTTGTGTTTTCTCTGTCTACCAAAAATAAATATTTTTTTAAAGTTAAAAAAAACCCCCAAAGCCAGAGATTTCTTTTCTTTTTTTTTTAATGTCTGTTTATTTTTGAGAGGCAGAGAGAATATGAGTAGGGGAGGAGTAGAGAGAGACACACAGAATCTGAAGCAGCTCCAGGCTCCGAGCTATCAGCACAGAGCCCAACGCAGGGCTTGAACCCACAGACTGTGAGATCATGACCTGAGCTGAAGTTGGACGCTTAACCGACTGAGCCACCCAGGTGCCCGCAGAGATTTCTTTTACTGATACTCCTACAGGGGCGATTCAAGGAAACAGCCCTAATAACATCATTAATCAGAAACACAAGAGATTCTCATTTAGCAATTCTGTACCTACCACATGCCAGGCACTTTGTGTCTCCACTTTAAAAATCTTCAGCAGGGTGCCTGGGTGGTGCAGTCAGTTCAGTGTCCTACTCTTGATTTCAGCTCAGGTCATGATCTCATGAGTTCGAGCCCCATATGGCGGGGGAGGGGGGTGAGGCTCTGTGCTAGCAGCTCAGAGCCTGGAGCCTGCTTCAGATTCTGTCTCCCTCTCTCTCTCTGCCCCCCTCTCCGCTCATGCTCTGTCTCTCTCTTTCCTTCAAAAAAATAAACGTTAAAAAATTTTTTTATAGGGTTGCCTGGGTGGCTCAGTCAGTTGGGTGTCCGACTTCGGCTCAGGTCATAATCTCACAGTCCGTGGGTTTGAGCCCTGCGTCGGGCTCTGTGCTGGCAGCTCAGAGCCTGGAGCCCGTTTCAGATTCTGTGTCTCCTTCTCTCTCTGACCCTCCCCTGCTCACACTTCTCTCTCTCTCCCTCAGAAACGGTTAAGACATTAACAAAATGTTTTTTAAATGTAAGAATTTTTATAAATACCCCTGCTTGTTAGGCAGATGAAAAGCCCGAGGCTCAGAGAGGTTAAGTTACGTGGACAAGTGACTTGACCGGCTGGTAAGTGGCAGAGTCAAGACTGGCACCACGTAGGCCTTGTCTGCTTGAGTCTCCAGAGGGCTGGGCACCCGGAGTTCTTGTCGAATCCCCCTCTGGGGGCTCGGCCCCTGCTTCCTCCCTGCAGGCCTGAAGGAGCTGCATTTCGTGTGCGTGGACTCTGTCCTGGGGACCCCTGTCCGGGAAGAGCTGTGTGATCTGGGAAGCAAGCCTGGGAGCCGACAGGAGGTCTGCCAGGCTGCCCCATGCCCGGCTTGGTGAGTGGGGGTGGAGACCATGTGGGGTGGAGGGCGTGGGGGCAGCAGCCGGGGTCCCCCAGGGAGGAAGGAACCTTAGCCTTAGCCTCCTACGGAGCGCTGGCCTCTTACTGCAGGTGGGAGACCCGAGCCCTGGCGCCGTGCCCGGTGACGTGCGGAGGGGGGCGGCTGCCATTGGCTGTTCGCTGCGTGAGGCTGGACCGTGGCCGCCTAGTCCCCCTGCCTCACTCCAAATGCTGGCCGCTGCCCAGGCCCCGCCCCGTCGAGGTCTGCAGTCCGGAGCCCTGCCCTGCCAGGTGGGCCACTTCTCAAGGAGACGTGGTGTCATCGCCTTCCAGTAAGCTCCTGAGCCTGGGTGTCCTCACCCGCAGGAGCGGGTCACACTGGGGTCCCGGAAGGCTGGGGGGTTTGGAGCTCGTGGTGTCGCACGGGATCTGGGATGCCGTGAACATGGCTGACGGCTCATTTGTCATCGCTTGTTCTTTACTGAGCACCTGCTGTGCTCAGGTGCTGCTCTGGGGGCAGGGGCCCAGCAGGGAGCAGGACAGAGAAGCATCCCTGCCTTCCTGGAAGGGACACCGGGGGCGGGGGTTGGGGGATGGGAGACAGAGTTTGACAGGTGGTGCTGGTGTGATGCGGCACACGCAGCGGGAAGGGAGATTGGCAGTGCTGGGATTCCTGCTGGAGACAGACATCTTTGCGGGCCCCCTTGGGTGCCCTGCCTCTCCCCCACTGTCCTTTGAACACATCGGTTTGCCCTTTGCTTTCCATTCTGTAAAATGGGCTCTTCTGCCTGTTTTCTGTCCACTGGGCCCAGCCTCTGGGTGGAGGTGTAAAGGTGACCCTCGGAGAAGGGACCTCGCCAGGCCCTTCCCGGTCTGGGGAAGTGGGGCCTGCTTCTCTGGGTCCCCTCTGACTCCCGTTTGCCCCAGGTGGCGGTACAGGCTGGCAGCCTGCAGCGTGAGCTGTGGAGGAGGGGTTGTGCGGAGGATCCCGTATTGCGCACGGGCCCACGGGGAGGACCAGGACGAGGAGATCTTGCCGGATACCCAGTGCCAGGGGCTGCCTCGCCCGGAGCAGCAGGAGACGTGCAATCCGGAGCCCTGCCCGCCCAGGTCAGCGGCCCCAAGGTGTCCAGCAAGCCGCCCGAGGTCCCGGAGTGTGTGGACGCGGGGCCGGTCGCGTGGGGCTCAAAGGGCGGCTCTGGCGCAGGAGACGGTGCTTGGGAGGCAGGCCGGCCGGCAGGCTGCACTAGGCGTCCGAGGCGGTGGTCCCACAAAACGCAAGCGGCGTGCCCGTGGGGCGTGGGTGTGGGGAGGGTGGGGGGCTTCTCCGGGAGGGGGCAGCGTTGAAGCGGAGTCCGAGGCTGGTCCTGGCAGGGCACGGGCCGGAGTAGCCCCGGCCAGCGAGGTCCGGAGGTGGGGTCGGAGGTGGGGTCGGAGCCTGACGGGGAAGGTACGACAGTGACCTTGTTTGTTCGCCCTGCTTGCACCTCTGCTTCTTTGTAGCTTTGCGTTTTTACTAGTGAACTGCTTTCCTGTGTCGCCCAGAACAGACGCCGTGTCCCACTGATCTAACAGATGCGCTCTATAGCCCTGTTTCCTTCCTGTCCGTCTCCTTGGCTTTAAAGAAATACGCCCGCCGTTACAGATAAGAATGATTTCACTTAACCCTTAGCTCACCTGCGATTTCTTTGGGGTCTGTTGCAAAGTCGGGAGCACACTTTATTTCTCCGAATCACCCCCTGGATTTCCCCCGGGCGGCATCTTTATCACGTTCTAGACCCTTGTGCGTGATGGGATCCATGGGGCTTTCTACCAGCTTCTAATCTTTGCGATCCCGCATCAGATTGTTTTAAGTACTGTAGCCTTAAGGTCCATTTACCCCCCACACCGGTGTCTCTTGGCTGGAGCTAAAATCCCTTGGCTGAGCAGCCCCGTCATTTGTGTGGGAACCTATCTGGGACTTCCATGGCCATTTCACACACCCGCGAGCACTGGCTGTTCCCCAGCTGTCGCTGGAGCCACATCCTCCTTGATATCCTAGAACAGGTGCTCCTCAGGGCTGCTGGGGCCCCTTCCCGCCGCCAGCACGGGTCTCCTCTGGATATCCTTTCGTCCAGGCTCTGCTCAAAGCACCGCAGCAGAGGGGCGGGAGTCCTCCCTGAGCACCACTTCAGAGTGGCACACCCAGCCCACCCCATGACTCTCGGCTCTGCCTCATTCTTCTTTATAGAATGTGCTGCTTCTTTATACAAGTGCTGCTCCCTAGCACTTTATTTTTCTGTTTCTCTGTCTGTTTCTCAACCAGGGGTGATTCCGCCTCCCAATGGGCATATGGTAATGTCTAGAGACATTTTATTTTCATTCTATTTCTTTCTTTTTAAGCTTTTCTTTACTTATTTTGACAGAGAGAGAGAGAGAGAGAGAAAGAGCACAAGCAGGGGAGGGGCAGAGAGAGAGAGGGAGAGAGAGAATTCCAAGCAGGCCCTGTGCAGTCATCTTGGAGCCTGACAAGGGGCTCAAACGAACTCATGAGCCGTGAAAACTTGACTTGAGCAGAGACCAAGAGTCAGACGCTTAACCAGCTGAGCCCCCAGGAGCCCTGCCTTGGTTCTTTTTTTTTTTTTTTTTTTTTATTCTCAAGCTAGCTAACATACAGTGTAGTCCAGAGTAAGTTCCCGTGATTCATTTCTTACATTCCACACCCAGTGCTCATCCCAACAAGTGGCCTCCTCAATGGCCATCACCCATTTTCCCCACATCCCCAGTCTCCCACCCCCATCAACCCTCAGTTTGTTCGCTGTATTTAAGAGTCTCTTATGGTTTGCCTCCTTCTCTGTTTCTATCTTATTTTTGCTTCCCTTCCCCTAAGTTCATCTGTTAAGTTTCTCAAATTCCACAGATGAGTGGAGTCCTATGATATTTGTCTTTTTCCGTCTGACTTATTTCGCTTAGCGTAATACACTCCAGCTCCATTCATGTTGTTGCAAATGGCAAGATTTCATTCTTTGTCATCGACGAGTAATACTCCATTGTGTATATTAACCACATCTTCTTTATCTATTCATCTGTCGACAGATACTTGGGCTCTTTCCATACTTGGGCTATTGTTGATAGCGCTGCTGTAAACATTGGGGTGCACGTGCCCCTTCGAATCAGATGTCTAGACACATTTTCAGTGCCATGACTAGGGAAGGGGGTTGCTACTGGCATCTAGTGAGTAGGTGGAGTCCGGGGTGCTGTTGAACTTCCTACGCTGCATCCGACAGAACCGTCGGCCCCAAATGTCAGTGGTGCCAAGGCGGTGCTGAGGGTAATTACAGATCAACACGGGCAGGACCGACCAATGTTGAGATTTGTTCTCCCTTATCTGGGGGCATCTTTCCACCATGGTCCCCATTACTTGGATAACTGAGGATCCTTGAGCCCTTCACTGGGAAGGCCCCACCCTCCCCGGGCTCAGAGCCGCACCCTGGGGTCTTTTGTTCTTGCAGGTGGAAAATCGTGTCCCTTGGCCCGTGCTCAGCCAGCTGTGGCCTTGGCACTGCCACGCGCTCCGTGGTCTGCGTGCAGTTCAACCAAGGCCAGGACCTCGAGGTGGACGGGGCAGCCTGTGCGGCTTTGGTGCGGCCACAGACCAGCATTCCCTGCGTCACTGCCGACTGCACCTACCGGTGGCATGTCAGCACCTGGACAGAGGTGAGCGGGGCAGCGGGCCCTGGGGCATGCATTGGCTGGGGTCCTCACACACGGGGACCCTGCGGGCTTTGATTCATTGTGATCCCCTGAAAGGAAGGGGGCGAGTGGGTGGGAGGAAGTAGTTGGGGCACGAAGAGAAAGAAGACATAGCAAGGCCTGGAGACCTGAGGGGCAGGTCTGGACCGAGTCCTGGAGACACCAGGACACGAAGCGGAAAGTAACTCAGTTCTTCATTTTTGCCTTTCTCGTACCATCACCTCGCAAGGTAGTGGAAAGGCATCAGTAAATAGGCCTAGGTGTCCCGCTGGAGGAGCCAGCTCATGGTGGGGACGGGGAGTGGAGGCAAGGCAGACAGCCACCGCCTGCATTGGCCACGAGGACTCTGCGCATCGGCTCCCGGTGGAAATGAGAGCTCAGACGAGGGCAGTGCAGGCCGGGAGGGCAGGGTGGGTGCTGGTGCAGTGACCGAGCAAGGTAACCTCTCTGAGCCTCAGTCTCCTCACCTGTGGAATGGAGGCATGGGCTCGCCGTCTGGGCTGTGCAAAGATGAGATCAGATTGTGCCTGGCCAGTGGTCACCACTGCCCTCGACGCCCTCTGGCAAGGTCAGCCTCAACCTCTCTCTTGTCTCCTGGCAGTGCTCTGTCTCCTGTGGGGATGGCACCCAGCGCCGGCATGACACCTGCCTTGGACCCTGGGCCCAGGCGCCGGTGCCAGCCAGCTTCTGCCAGCACTTGCCCAAGCCAGCCACGGTGCGTGGCTGCTGGGCCGGGCCCTGTGCTGGGCAGGGGACCCCCAGCCCTGCGCCCCACGAGGAAGTCACTGCTGGTGCTTCTCCGGAGCAGCCCCAGCCCCAGGCCCACCTCCCCTCCCCAGCGCCCCCGCTTCAGGGGCTTCTACCTGGGCCCCAGGAAAGCACCGCTGAGTCCAGTTATGTTCTTGAACCTTCCTGTCTGGGCATCTATCTGGCTGGCTGCGGGAGGGGTGGGCAGAGGCATCTCCACCTGCGAGAGCTGGGACTGGTTCCTTGTGGGGACCTCCGGGGATTGTCCTGCAAAGCAGCACTTGGGTGCCGCGGGGCTGAAAGCGTGGGCTTGGGAGGTGGGGCCCCAGGCTGGCCCTCTCCCTTCCGCTTTGCTTCTGCCCGCTGAGCACAAGCTCACTTGCGTTATCATGAACATGAAGTTTCCCAGAATCGGGCCCAGGTCTGTGGGACCCAAGGCCATGTGCTACTGTCCACACCGCCTCCCTCCCATGGGAGGAAGTGGCTCTGTGCCCTGGATGGTGACGACTGGATCCATGCAGCCGCGTCCCTGATCTAAGAATGCTTCCAGCTGGGCCTAAGAGGATGTCAGCCACCCCGCCTCCCAGGCTCCTACCCAGCATGGAAAGCCCCCCAGGGCCGCCTGCGGGGAACCCCCCGCCCTGAAGCTCTGTTCTCCTGTGCTCCCGCCTCCTTTCCAGGCATCTGTGGCCAGCAGCTCCTTGAGCCAACGGGAACCATTGACATGCGAGGCGCAGGGCAGGCTGACTGTGCAGTGGCCATCGGGCGGCCCCTGGGTGAGGTGGTGACCCTTCAAGTCCTCGAGAGTTCCCTCAACTGCAGTGCTGGTACGTCTAGGGCCGTGTGCACCTCTGGTCTTGGCGTGGGTCCTCTGGGCACTGGTGAGCAGGACTCCAGCCTGCCTGGTTCCCGGTAGGACGTGCCACATGCATCCCCCCGCCCCCAATAATCATCATGGCCACCTCGAGAGTGCTGTGGGATTGTCCCCCTTCTACAGATGAGGAAACGGAGGCTGTGTCCAGTGACTTAGAGCCACAGAGCCACAAGTGGGAGGGTTGGGACCCGACCTCAGCTCAGTCTATGCCAGGGCTGCTGTGCTGCCCACCCGGAGCAGGGGTTGCTGGACCCTCACCGCACTGCCACTTCCTAGGGGACATGTTGCTGCTTTGGGGCAGGCTCACATGGAGGAAGATGTGCGGGAAACTGGCGGGCATGACTTTCAGCCCCAAAACCAACACACTTGTGGTGAGGCAGCGCCGCGTGCGGCTGGAAGGTGGCGTTTCACTGCGGTACTGGAGCCAGCCTGCCCTGGGGACCTCCCACAGAGGTATGGCAGAGCCTCCCCCTGCACCCCTGTGGGGTGGCTGGGCGGTCTCTGCTGCCGATGGGGCTGCTGACTGACATGGAGGGGGGCACCACCAGCTTCCCGCGCCAGGACGAGGTCCTGAGATGTGTGCTGCATCCCTTCCTCGCTGGGCCCCTGCGGCGACAATGGGTGGGTGTGGGTCGCCACCTTGGCCCCCTGCCCCGGCACTCATGTCCTTCAAGACCCTTCAAGGTCCTCTGTGAGAGCTTTCCCCCAGCCCTGTTCCCGTGCAGCGTACTCTGCGCGGCCCCCACAGAGCTGGTGTGTGCACGCGTGCTCGCACGTGTGAGTGCGCGCGCGCGCACACACACAGGTAAAGGATAGCATCCCATGGCCCCATTAGTGTCTTCCAGTAGCCCTCCTGGAGGCCTCAGGGGACTTGCACTCTCCCAATAGCCCAAGCTGGCTGAAGGTGGCTTCCCTAGCCAGCTCCAGAGGCTTCTGGCCCCCCAGGCTTCACCTCTACAGAGATTTCCCCCGCCTCCCGCCCCTCAGTGAGTAGCTTGCTGGTGCCTGAGCACAGGCATTGAGTGCTCAAGGGCTGACTGCCCCTTCTCAGGCTCCATTCTTCCTGGCCTCCTGCACATGGGCTCTTGCCTCACCAGGGGCCCAGGCACGCAGGGTCCCATGGGCTCCTAATGGCAATGGCTTTTGCGACAGGTTCAGTGTTAAGCTTTTTGCACGTGTGCCTCCTACAAATCCTCCTACAAACTGTTCTGGCAGCATGTGCTATTGTTACTTTCACTTTGCAGAGGAAGGAGCTGAAGCTCAGTGCACTTAAAGCCTTCACTTAGGGTCACACAGCAGACAGTGGTAGAGGTGGTGTTCGGTGAGGGTTCCTCTGGTGGAGACCTGGGCGTGACCACAACGCCATATTGCCCCCCCCCCTTCACTGCTCCCCGGCTGTGAGCTGCCCTGGCCTTTGGCGTTAGTGGACTTTCCAGGGGCTGCTGTCCACACCCAGCCCATCCACCTGCTCCCCTCTGCAGAGTGTGACACGCAGCTCTTTGGACCCTGGGGTGAAATCGTGAGCCCCTCGATGAGTCCAGATGGGAGGAACCTGGGGGGCTGCCGCATCTTCATCAATGTGGCTCCATGGGCCCGGATTGCCATCCATGCCCTGGCCACCAGCATGGGCACAGGAACTGATGCCAGCTACATCTTGGTAAGGCTACCATGATGGTGACAGGAATGGGCTGACTTTTGCTATGAGTCTAGACAGCTGTCCCTGGGGATGGCTTCTGGAATCAGACAGACCTGGGCTCTGAACCCATCTCTCACACTCTGTGTGTCCTTGGGAAGTAGTACAACTTCTCTGAACCTGTTTCCTGGGTAGAATAGTAGTGTCTTCCTGACAGGCTTGTTGTGTGAGGATTAAGTGTGTGACCCTGAGTGTATGATCCCTTGTATATTAAAGGCACCATAAATGCTAGCTACCATTTTTGGCCGGCCCTCTGGGGCTGCCTCTTTCCCCTCAGATCCGGGACATCCACAGCCTGAAGAGGATGACATTCCGTGGGCAGCAGGCACTCTACTGGGAGTCCGAGGGAAGCCAGGCTGAGATGGAGTTTAGCCAGGGCTTCATGGAGGCGGGCGCGAGCCTGAGGGGCCTGTACTGGACCCTCCGATCTAGAGTGCAGGAGCCTGGCTGGGCCGTACCCTAGCTTCCTCTCCAAGCACAAACCTCCAGTGACCTGTGCGCACAGTGGGATGCCTCTTCCAGGTCCTGGAAGGGAAAGGAAGGAATTTGACATTCATGAGCACCTGTTAGGCGCCTGGCGAGCCCCAGAGGGTTGATTCTGGTCTCTAAGTGCTTTCCAATTTGAATTCCGTCCAATCACAAGTATCTCCTTTAGGGCCTCCTCCAACATGCAAAAGGCTAGGCAGTGGGAGGCAGGTTCTGAACTTTCTCGAAAGGCAGTCTCCAGTCCCCCCGTACCAATAAACGGAATGTGCAGGCTGAGTAGCGTTTTTCTTCACACACCTGTCCAGTCTGGCTTGGAAACCCACCGCACGGCATTGCCGGGATTCCCTGGCAGCGGTAGGGCTCTAGGCCCAGTCCTGAGCTGAGCAAGCCCCACGCCACCCCGGGTGGTCTTCCTCTTCTCCGCCCAGGGAAGAGGGACGAGGGAGGGAGCGAGGGGTCAAGAAGGAGCCCCCACGCTGGCGCGCCTGTTAATTCTCTGCCGGGCCCCGCCCCTGTGCTAGTCCACGTGGGAGGATCTGACCGCCGGGGGAGGGCCGGGGCCGCCAGGCCCCGCCCCCTATGCTAATCAGCGCGAGACCCTCGGCGCACCACTCCACCGTCCTGCGAGCCCCGCCCCCTATGCTAATGAGCGGCCGCCTCTCCCACAAGGCAGCGCGCCGGGCCGACGCGGCCGGCTCCGGAGCCCTTTGTGAGGGCGGCGGGCTGCGCCAGACAGCGGCACCATGAGCGGCTCGGGCGGGACGTCGACAGCGTCCGTCAGCTCCGCGCCGCCCGCGCAGGAGGAGGGCATGACGTGGTGGTACCGCTGGCTGTGTCGCCTGTCGGGAGTGCTGGGGGCCGTCTGTGAGTACCCGGCCCGGGGGAGGGGTCGGCCCCGCCGCCCACCGCGCATGCGTGTCCGGCCCCGCCCCCTCCGGCGCGCCCCCGCGGGGAGGGGTGGTGGGGCGGGGGTCTGCGGGGCGCGCGCGGAGCGGACGCCCTGGCGGTTGCTATGGTTACCGGCCCCGCGGCCCGCGGCTGGGCTGGCGGCGCTGGGGACGTTCCTGGAGGGAACGTGAGTCACTGCCCCCGGGCTGCCGAGAGAGTTCCCGCACGGCCCGTCCCGGAGGCAGCCTCATCTGTTGACGTAGAGGGGGGCGGAGGTCTTCTTAACCTTTGGGCCAAGACTGTTTAAACGTGGGGCGGGTGGTGCCCGGGCACCAGTAGTCTCCGAGGGAGGGCCGGGCAGCGAGCATCTGGGTCCTCACTGTCCATTCGGAGGCCAGTGCGTTCCCTCTACTGCCAGCTCTGCCCCGGCCACCGCTCGTCTCCCCTCCTCGGGTCCCCCCCGCCCCCACCCAGCGCCACCCTAGACCTGCATCTTGACCTCAAGTCGCACGGAAGCCAGGCTCTTTTAGCACCCCCCCCCCCCCCCCCCCCCCCACATGGCTAGGAAGGTAGCCCTCTTGCAGGAGTGAAATGAAGCTCATGTGGCAGGTCTTCCAAAGGCAAATCCGCGTCTGGTCCTCGACTTTGGGAATCGCTGGAGTGGGTTTGGACAGTGCCCGCCTGGCACAGAGGGCTGGGGCTCGGCAGACCCTGATCAAGACTGCTGGAGGGAACAGTGCTCAGGGTCCCCTTCCTGTCCCACAGCCGTTCCAGGTGGCTGGATGCTGGGAGGAAGGTCAGGGGCGCAGGGTTAGAGGTGTACTGTTCAGACAGGGCACGCCCTTATCCAGAGGTGACGATGGGACAGGCCCTTCCACAGACCCCAAAAAGGCCCCTGAATCCCTGCCACTGCCATCAGAGCAAAGCATGCTTTTTGACTTTGTAGGAGAGACGGGTGGCTCGAGGTCAGGCCTCAGATGGGATCCTCTCAAGTGTGGTTAGCTGTTTTCCTTGCAGACCAGAGTGGGGGTCCTGTAGGGAGTGACGGGCTCAGCGGTGGAGAAAGGAAAGGTTCTGTCTGTGGCTTCTGGGCCCCCACCCTCCCTCTGTCTTGGATTCAGCAGCCCTGCTGACTCCCTGGTTAACCCTGGTCTCCCGTCCTCCTCAAAGTAGGGTAACTGGGCCGCCCCAGGAGTTCACGGTGTTGGGGCTACTACAGAAGAAATGTCAGGAGAAACTTGTTTCCTCGCCCTGAAATGTGGGTTTCACCTGGATACTGGGAGGGAGATGAGGTGATTGTTTGCAGATGCCAAATAGGATATCGCAGGGCGAGGTGCAAGGCACACAAGAGTTTTAGGGATGAGGGGAGCCTAGCTGGCTTAGTCAGCAGAGTGTGCGACTCTTGATCTCAGAGTTGTGAGTTCAAGCCCCACTTTGGGTGTAGAGATTACGTAAAAATAAAATCTTTAAAAAACTTTTAGGGATGAAACAGGAATTTAAATAAGGGCTGTGTTTCCGGCTGGTCACTTTAGCAAGAACATCGGGAGCTCCAAGGGGTGAGCCACCCTCCAGGCTGATGGTGAAAGGACTCCTGGCTGGAGCCTTCTTTCTGGGTTGAAACCTGGTCCTCCCCTAAGGTGGGCTATTGGAGCCCACCACCTCCAGAGCTGGAGGAGAAATACTGACCCGGCAGGGGCGGCGGGCAGGCTGCTGGGGGAGACGAGGCACAGCTGAGAGCCAGGCAGGAGCAGTATTGTCGGCTGGCACGCACTCACATCTGTGGTCTGTGGCTCCAGGGAACCTTGCTGCCTGGAGGCTTATGTGACGTGTCCAGGCTGAGTGCCGCCAGTAGATAGAAAGTAGCTCTGTCGCTCTAGGAGACCTTGAGGCCAAGCCAGGGCAGTCCCCCTGCGGTCTGGGCTCACTTCATCTGGCTGCGTCCTGTGCCACCCCCTGCGGCCTGCATAGGGTTACCTGGGAAAACAGCAGAATTCCAGGCCCAGTCGGGATCAGGTGCCTTCGAGCTGCTGCAAGTTTAATGAACCTGTTGCTAAGTTGCCTGAGGGCCCAGCTTCCCGCCCCACCCCAGCTGTGGCCCTGGGCAGGGGCTCGCTGCCAGCTGGGAGCCAGTGCCTGGCCAATGGCTGGGGGAAGCCCGGCTGCCAGCTGTAGGGAGAAGCGGAGGGGAGGGTGGCGCACCTTGCACTTGGGGGCAGCCGGGAGCTGGGCGAGGCTCCACAGTCACGGAGAAGCCACTTCCAGGGCCTGGTGTTTCAGAGGTGGCCGGGCCGGGCTGTGGCATTTGCCTGTGTGCAGGGGACAAAACAGGTCTAAAAAAGTGACAAGAACCCCCCAGGCCTCCTCGGCTGGTGTGCACATCGCAGCTGGGATCGTGACCCAGGTCTTCCCGGTGCGCATTTCTGTTCCAAGAGGGGCCGCCCTTGTCCCAGCCGAAACCCAAGCCACGTTCTTGGCGACAGAGGCCTTGCGTGGGCGGCCCTGTGAGTGGTGGCGCCTGCCTGGGCCCGAGCCCTTGAGAACCTCCTCTCTTTTCATGCCCGATACCTTGCGGTGGGTCTCAGTACAGCTGGGGTGCGGAGGCCGGCCCTCCGAGCCCTGGACTGGAGAGAGGGCGAGGGGTCCTCACAGCCAGCTGCACCCTTGCCTCGCCGCCTCACCTCTCCCAGTCTGGTCTTCACCCACGACGTGGGGCACTGACAGTGGCCTCGCGTGTGTCAGACGGCAGAGTGCTGTGGGGGGAGGTGAGTGCTGGGCGGCAGAAGGGGTCTGTCCCGTCTCCCTGCTAATTCCTGCCCTTGTCTGCTTTCAAGCCTGTGCCATCTCTGGCCTCTTCAACTGCGTCACCATCCACCCCCTGAACATCGCGGCTGGCGTGTGGATGATGTGAGTAGCCCCGTGACTTCTGGTCGCCACGCAGGTCGTCACCTCCCTCACACCCTGCCGTGTTTGCTCGTCCTGATTCTCAGCAGGGCCGGGCCAGGGGGACGCTCACCCAGGACTTTAGTAGGTTTAGGGCCGCGGTCACAAATGTCTCCTGCGTGTCCGCTGAGTGAGACCCTGCAGGCGCTGTGTCCACTGCCACGGGCCTGGCCTGTGGGAGCTTGGGGGCCATCAGGGCTGCTCAAAGACCAAGTTGGAGGCTTAGCGTCTGGTGGGATCAGAGGCGGGTGCTGGGCTCAGGGGCCCCAGGCCGGAGGTGGGCAAGCCACAGACAGGGCAGGTTAGAGCTGGTGCGGGACCAGGGGGCGGAAGGCCCCAGATGAGCTCCCTGCGTGCCTGCTGTTGGGGGAGGGGCTGATCCTGTTGGAAGTGGGGGCGGGAAGAGGGGACTGATCCTGTTGGAAGGGTGGGGGTCCAGGGTACTTGAGTTGTGCAGAGTCCCTGCTCTGGGCTCGTGGGGCACCTCAGCCTGGGTTTTTGTCACGAGTGGGTAATGAGGGCACTCTCTTCTGAGGCTTGGGGTGGACGCAGGCTTTCTTTGAGGGCCCGGTGTCTGTGACTGTGACCCAGCCGCAGAGAGCAAAGACTGGAGCAGACCCCCTCAGCCTGTCCCCGTGGCTTAGCTGTCCCCAGCGGGAAGGAGGGGCAGGGTACTACACAGAGGGGCCTGCTCAGCTCCCCTCTCCCTGTGGGGCGCCCCAGAGCTCAGCCCTCAGTGACTGTTGTGGACCCACTGACCCCCTCCTGGCCGTCCTGTCCTGACAGTGGAGCCGCTGCTGGGGACACAGCTTGCCCAGCGCTGACAGCGATGTCGGTGACGGTGGCGGTTCAGCTGGTGGCCGAGTGGCCGCCGGCTCTCTGCAAAGCGCCCAGTGAGGAGGAACTCCTCCTAAATGCTTCCAGCTGCGGGGCAGGGGGGCTGCCTTCTTCCTTCTGAGACAGAAGGGGTGAAGGGAACAGCCTGGTCTTCGGGTGGGGGGCGGGTTGAGCAGAGGCGCCAAGAGGGAGATGGCGGGGGAGGGGCAGCAGCACTCCGGTGGGCATTGGGGTCCCCCACCCCCAGCCGGTCAGCCCGCCGCCCTCTCTCCCTGCCCTCCAGCATGAACGCCTTCATCCTGCTGCTCTGCGAGGCGCCCTTCTGCTGCCAGTTCATCGACTTTGCCAACACGGTGGCGGAGAAGGTGGACCGGCTGCGCTCCTGGCAGAAGGCTGTCTTCTACTGCGGGTGAGGGGCCCGGGCAGGGCTGGATGGCGCGGGGCATAACCCTCCCCCCCCCCGCCCACTCCGGTTCCCAAAGCTCAGGGACCTGAAGGGCAGGAGATGGCTAGTGGCCGGAGCGAGGGGGGGTCTCGGGGAGGCGGAGGCCACGACAGCTTTGTGCACAGCCCTCCGGCGATGGGTTCAGTGCGTGACCCAGGGACGCTGCGCCTGAGGGAGTGAGCCCACAGCCGGACGACGAGTGCCCTGCAGCCCCGCGGGTGATGGAGAAAAGTGAGCAGTGCCCGGACCTTTGGCCCATCATTCGGGAGTTGTTAAAGCGACTCTGGTGGGGCCCAGTGATGTACTTCCGTGCAGCCTTTCTAGAGCGGTCCATCCGGATGCCCTGACATGCAGGCAGGTTGCAGAACAGAAAATATTAACCGGCCAGAGTGCTCCCCTTTGATTTTCCTAGTTCTGACAACAGATTCGGTATGTAGCACTGTCCGGCTGAGTCATGAGGTTGAATGAATTTCAGGGTGTGTCTAATACACAGAAGCTTCTAGAACAGTGCTGGTGCATAGGAGGCCCTTTGCAGCTTCTGACAGCGACGGCAGTGGTTGCTATGATTTAGGTGATCTTTAGAAATAAATGCGGTGATCTTGGGGTCCCTGGGGGGCTCAGTCAGTTAAGATTCCTGCTATTGATTTCGGCTCAGGTCATGATCTCATGGTTTTGTGAGTTTGAGCCCGACATCAGGCTCTGTGTTGACAGCACGGAGCCTGCTTGGGATTCTCTCTCTCTCTCTCTCTCTCTCTTTCTCTCTCTCTCTGCCTTCCCCCCCCCCCCC